>NW_026896692.1:0-24651 GCF_033153095.1 Gastrolobium bilobum | reverse complement strand
CTTTTCATTATCTAATACGGCCAATAAAATAAGGACTCAGCTTCCTCACGCCCAAGGCACGTCCAACACCTGTAACTGGAGACAATCGCCCAAATACATGATCACCTTCTTCAAATTCCAGTGGTCTGTGTCTATTATCATAATAACTTTTCTGCCGATTCTGTGCCTGTTTAATTTTTTCCCTGATCATTTCAATCTGCGCTATAGTTTCCTGCACAAAATCCAGTCCAAATATCTCTTTATCACCTACCTCTGTCCAACAAGTAGGAGTACGACATCTCCGCCCATACAATGCCTCATACGGTGCCATGCCCAAACTGGAGTGACAACTGTTATTATAAGAAAATTCCACCAGTGATAAATACATGTCCCAAGCAGTACCCTGCTCCAGTGTGCAATCTCTCACCATATCCTCGAGTGTCTGTATGGTCCTCTCAGTCTAACCATCAGTCTGCAGGTGATACGCATTGCTCAACCTGAGCTGAGTGCCAAAAGCCTGCTGCAAGGCTCCCCAAAAACGAGAAGTGAATTTTGGGTCCCGATTACTAACAATGCTAACGGGTATCCCGTGGAGCCTTACAATCTCCTTTACATATAACTTAGCTAGTTTCTCTCTAGAGAAATCCACTCGCACTGGCAGAAAATGTGCAGACTTCATAAGCCTGTCCACTATTACCCAAATTGAATCGTGACCAGCCTGAGTCCGAGGAAAACCAAGAACAAAATCCATAAAGATGCTCTCCCATTTCCACTCTGGTATATCCAACGGCTGAAGTAACCCTGCAGGTTTCTGATGTTCTATCTTGACTTTCTGACAATTTAAGCACCTTGACACATACTCAGCAACATCTTTCTTCATCCCAGGCCACCAGAACTTAGTTTTCAGATCTTGATACATTTTTGTGGCACCTGGGTGTACAACATACTGACCCTTATGGGCCTCAAACATTACATCCTCTGCTAACTCTCTGGGCACTACAATTCTGCCCTGATACATTAATAAGCCCTGTTCATTCACAGATATTCCACTCTGCCCTTTCAAATACTTGACATTGTCATTTTGTACCTGTGTTTCTTTAATCTTCTCATACAATTTATTTTCCACCAGTAAGCACTCAAATTCTTCCACACTACCAATAAAGACATCCGTCAATTTCAAATCACAGAATTGTTTAATCACTTCGTTATCCCACAACATCAACTGGGACACACTAACAGACTTCCTACTCAAGGCATTTGCCACCACATTAGTTTTACCCGGATGGTATTTCAGCTCAAAATCATAGTCTTTTAAAATTCAACCCATCTTCGCTGTCTCATATTCAACTCTTTCTGATCAAACAAATATTTCAAACTTTTGTGATCACTGAATACAACAAATTTCATCCCATACAGAAAATCCCTCTAGATTTTTAAGGCAAATACAATGGCAGCAAGATCCAAATCGTGCGTAGGATAATTCTCTTCATGAGGTTTCAACTGCCTCGAAGCATAAGCAACAACTCTCCTTTCTTGCATCAACACGCACCCCAAACCTTTCTGGGAAGCATCACAATATAATTCAAACTCACCTTCCGGATCGGGGAGGGTCAACACAGAAGCAGTAGTCAATTTCTCTTTCAATTCCAGAAAACACCTCTCACATTCCTGGGTCCACACAAAAGGAGTATCCTTTCGTGTCAATCGGGTCAATGGCAGCACCATTGTAGAAAACCCCTCAATAAACCTCCGATAATATCCAGCAAGACCTAGAAAGCTCTGGATCTCCGTAACAGTTTTCGGTCGTTCCCAGTACATAACAACATCAATCTTATTTGGATCCACCACAACACCCCTTTCAGAGATAACATGACCCAGAAATTGTACCTCAGATAACCAGAATTCACACTTTGACGGCTTCACATACAACTTTTTATCCTTTAATACCTGTAACACAGTCCTCAAATGCTCACTATGCTCCTCTTTGCTCTTAGAATAGATCAAGATGTCGTCGATGAACACAATCACAAACTGATCCAAATACGGTTTAAAGATACGATTCATATAGTCCATGAACACCGCCGGGGCATTTGTAAGCCCAAATGGAATCACCTGGTACTCGTAGTGTCCATATCTAGAGCGAAATGTCGTTTTAGGCACATCCTCCAGCTTAATCCGAATCTGATAGTATCCGGACAGGAGATCAATTTTAGAAAACACACAGGCACCCCTCAACTGATCCAACAAGTCATCAATACGTGGCAATGGGTACCTGTTCTTAACCGTAACTTTATTCAATTGCCGGTAGTCAGTACACAGTCTCATGCTTCCATCTTTCTTTTTCACAAAGATTACCGGTGCTCCCCACGGAGACACACTCGGTCTGATAAAATCCTTTGCAGACAGCTCTTCAATATGTTTCTTCAACTCAGCCAACTCAAGTGGCGACATCCGGTATGGAGCCAATGAAATAGGCCCCACACCAAGAAACAATTCAATCGAGAATTCAATCTCTCTCTCAGGTGGAAATTCCGGAATCTCATCAGGGAATACTTCCTCAAACTCATTAACCACCGGAATCGTAGAAATTTCAATCTCCTTACCACCCACCAATCCACCCAAGAAAAAATAACCCTGATCCCCAGCCTTCAAGGCTTTAACAGCTTGACACATAGACAAAAAGGGAGACAGAGTAACCGAGGGCTTCTCGTGAGATAATATCAACCTCTTGCCGCAGCAATCAATCATTGCGCAGTTTTGAGACAACCAATCCATGCCCAATATCAAATTAACAGAGGCCAGGGGCAAGATAATTAAATCAATAGTGTAGCCCCTGCCTTCGTAGACAAACCCGACCTCTTTGCAAATGAAGGATGAATCACTAACCTCACCTGTAGCTGTAGTAATACACATAGGGGGAATCATCTGTGATACTTTTAATCCCAACCCCTTAGCAACATATTCCGCCACGAACGAGTGCATAGCTCCAGAATCAAATAAAACAGATAAATCAATATTAGAGATGGAAATTATACCTTTTACCAAATTTGGTGCCCTTTCCATCTGCTGCGCATTAGTAGTATAAACACGCCCAACCGTAGGAGCAGATGGCAAGGCCTGCAGATTCGCAGCCTGCCCCGTATTGCTATAACAATTGTTGGCATAGTGCCCAACCTTTCCACATTTGAAATAAGCATTTGGGGTCACAGTACAAGGCCCTTGATGAAACCTTTTGCACTTATCACATCTAGGATTAGCATTTCTGTCATTAGATCCACTCCTCTGACCACCACCTCTCTTGAACTGACCCGGAGGCTGCCTTACCTACAACCCCTACCTCTATTGTTATTTTGATTGTAGCCACCTCTATTATTTTTACCTGGAGGACCAGATGTCCTCGAAGAACCAGACTTCGGATAACGGTTATAAACATTTTCTACCCGTTTGCACTGGGTCACAAGATCTGTAAAGTTCCTCACAACAGTATTGGACATTCTTTTTGCAATTTTCTCATTAAGACCTCTCTGAAACTTGGCGGATAAAAACTCAGGAGACGACAGCACACCCCCATAATTAGCAAATTTTACTAGATCATTGAACTTCGCCACATAGGCATCAACTGTCATGGTACCCTGTACCAATTTCTCAAACTCCCCCTGTTTAGCTTCCCGGACATCTCTGGGAAAGTACTCCTCATGAAACAGTCTCTCAAATAAGGCCCATATAATCTCTTCCCCTTGAATCATAAAAGGCTGTGATGTAGTATACCACCACTCGTGGGCATCTCCCTCGAGCATATAAACAGAATACAATAACCTCTGGGGGTCCTGACACCCCATAACCTGAAATATCTTATCCATACCCCTCAACCAGGTAGTCACTACCTTCGCGTCCCTTGACCCCTGAAATGTTGGCGGCTTAAGCTTTCTGAAAGAAATGAGTCTCTGCTCATCAGTACCAACAAACACTTGCCCAACAACCCCAGATGACTGAGCAGCAACAGAAGGATCAACAGAAGGCTCTGGGATATAAGTAGGATCAGTAGTGTGGTGACTAGCCCCACCAGACTGACGACTAGCACCACTCCCCTCCTGCTGAGGTGTAACAGATGGCGTACGGGTAAGAGTCTCCGTAGCCGTATGTGGAGGAGAATCATCCCTCCTGTTCCGAGCCCTGTCTGCCCTCATTTCAGTCATAAAGGCATGCATCATGTCCTGATTATTTTTCATCAGGGTATCGGTCATATTTCTATTTGCAGCAGTCTCTTCCTGCAGAGCATTAAGAACTGCAGTAATAGGATCTGGTGCGGCTAGATGACCTGCACCTCTAGCTCAAAGGTGACCCTGTGCCCTGCTCATGATATCTGTACATGTAACGCAAAGGAATGAGCTGATCAGACCCACACTGAGGAATCACATATACATTAATCATAAACAGTTCACAGATAGCTATGCAACACAAGATACAGTAATACTTTATCAGAGTTCCCTTACAAAACTGATCTGATACCATAAAATGTAACATCTCGTTGTACACCGGTATTGTTAACATTAATTATGATATTAAGCGCAGTTACAATCACAACAATTCATTTATAAAGATGCGAATAAACTTTTTTCGATTATTACGCGAGCATTTAAAACAATAAAAAGCGTAATAATTTAAAAGCTGTGACTATAACTGTTAATTCTTGCGGAATACTTATTTTAACTATTTTTACATCTCACTTTACTTATTATAAGTTACCAAGGGGTTCCCATAAACCCACTTGGCCAATTTCTCAACTTTACGTTTTTACCTCTTCGAACATGGTTCACTCATTAATTTTCTGCGAACACACCGCTCATAACCAGACCTTCCTCTCAGATTATACTTTTTTCTTACTTAATTCCCTTTCCAACAAGCTATCACACACTCAGTTCGGAGCTCATTTGCTCCGGTTATCGCCGTTTGGAGTTGGACAAGCAAAACTGCCAACCAACCCCAAAACAGCTTTAAACCTCTCTCACTCCACGAATTATTACGTAAAATCCACTCATCTAATTTCCCTCAAATTTTTATACAATAAACTAGACACCTCAAAATTCGATTCGATATATCATACACTTAATTTGACTGAGAAATGAAGCGGGAATAAAATTCCCAAAACAAGTCTAGCACTGCCACATGTGCAGCAAGAACATGAGCAGTCTGCGTTCCTCCATTTTTTCAGGTCGAATACCAACCCATATTTTCCCCAAATTTTGACACAAGGTAGAGGACATCTCAAATTTTAAAATGGCGTATGGCACGTCCCTATCGAACCTCTATGGAGGGAGATATGCTCTCCCGAAGTTTGTCTAAATATGCCAATTCTACAAAAATTTCGGCAGAGTTTCCTTTGTTTTTCCTTAAATCCCCAAATTTGTACAAGCTCACTAATGCCTCAAATGTACCTAATAATCCAATAATAATCCAGTAATAATCTAATGGGTGGCACACACAAGGACCAACAACACCTTGGGGCACTTACAACCCAATCCAGCTTACATTTATTACACATATATTGCTTACTTTAAATTTCATACATAGTTTCAATCACTAACTTCAATTTCATGCATATTTCATCATACAAGTATTCATAACCTAAAATAGGTCTAAAGCCCTTCCATCATAGCATGTCATGCATCAGTTTTACATTTACAATATTCATCGACATATTACAATTTGTAACTTCAACTTAAATTTACAAACATACAATTTACGACTTAAATACAAATGACAACATAAACCAAATAACATAAACTACTAGACTTAGGCAAAATGACATGAACAAATATGCAAAAGAAACTTATCCTACGTACATATGAGATGTTCATGCCCTAAGTCTAGCCTAGGCCACATGGCCGACAAAATGCAAAATACTAAAGCACTCCACTGATCACTCTGCGGGCTTCTTGCCCGCTGCTCCAGCTCCACTGCTACCTCCTGAAATAAATGCCCCGAGACGGGGTGAGATATACGGATATATCTCAGTAACCCAGAGGTTCTGGAGAAAACTCCGCCCAATGGTTCACTTTGATGCATATAAATAATATAAAACAACATCACTTAAAACGGGATATAGCAAGAGATTTAGAGAAACTGGGGAATATCGGGATACAAAATACGACGAAGCGGGATGGTATAGCAATACCACGCAACGTCCTCGGCATATATAAGCTTATGGGTCTCATCCAAGGTGTGTTCCTAGAACAACAACCAAGGTACCCCTTCCATCCATAACACTCGAGACATTCCTAGTGTGCTCCTATCCGGATCACACACCACGACCCTAGGTCAATTGGAACTCCCTCTCGGAGACCTATCCAGTGGAAGTCCAAAACTGCCTGAAGGCTAACTGCTGGCCAGAGACTCGGTACATAAGTACCCACTGTAATAATGCATGCATGCTCATGTTGTTCTACACTACTCATATACACTTCCTACCATTACCCTCAACGGGTATGGTGGAACATAAAAGGGGAACAAGTCCCAGTACCAAGAGGTTACCTTAATTTGTTCTTTCCCTTAGCTCCCCAGCAGCTTATTTCTCAACTTGGTACACAGCAGAATGCCTACACAGAGGACATTCCCAATCACTCAAAACTCAGACAATACATGCTAATTCACAATTATACATGCATTGATTCAATCACTTACCTCAATCCACTTGGTCCAGGACCAAGGGCAATCCTCTGATTTACTGTTCGGGATTCAATTCGACGTACGGCAACCTATACAACCATATACAGCCATCAGTATGCGTCAATTTCCATCAAAACGCGAAAATCACAAAATCCTCCCCATCCTCCTTGATGGTTTGGCCATACAAGTGTTAATTTGAGATTTATTTTTCTAAATTTTCTTTCTAATTTTATTACTCATCCTTAGGTTTCCATGAGGCCATTTCATGTGTCGTTTCGCCGTTTTACGTCTTTTAAGCATCGTTTTACCAAATAGTTCACTCTAGGTTCACTTATGTCTTTAAACACAAGTTATTAATTTCCATTGATTCTTCCACTATCAATACCTCACACAACCCATCTAAATACCATTTAAAACATGAAACAACATCCAAGCAATTTCAACAACCTCATTTCACCTCCTTTTTACCTAATGGCCGATTTGAACCAAGGTATACATCCAAGGACTTTCCATCAATTTCAACCACTCAACACCTCATATCATCCTATTTTATCATCATTCAATCATACAACAACTCATTACTAACATCTCAACACTTTTCCAAAATTCCAAGTCATGAGTACTCAAAATTTTCCCAAGTTAAAATCAACATTTTTCACATAAAATTTTCATTGCATTTCTAGCTTTAATACATCATTCTAAGGCATTATCATCTAATACACATTTTCCAATTGAGCTCTCTAACATCACATATCAACAATGCAAGGCTTAGGTCTCAAAATCAAATCATCACATTCAATCAATTAAAACGCAAGAACACTTACCCAAATTGAAGGTACAAGGCTCCTCCTAACTATACTCCACCATTAGAGCACTTGGAAGCTCCAAGAACACAACTTTTCTTCCCAAAACCGTGGCTGAAAATGGGCAAGATCTCCTCACGCACACGATTTCAAGGCTCAAGAGTAGTACCAATGTGTTTAGAAGGTTCCCTCCAACAAATTTCAACACAAACTTTGTTGAATTTGGTGAAGAAATGAGTGATTAAAGTGAGGCGAAAATTTGAAAGAAAATTGGGAAGGAAAGAAAGGGGGGCGCGGGATTGAGGGCTGAAGAGGAGTGGAGGTGGTGATGAATAGTGTAGTGATGATGTGTTTTAAGTGAATTTTAAATGGGGTGGGTCTCACGCCACCTCACGCGACTTAAAACTCATCCGAACTGTCACTAAACGTCCTTAAATTCAAAACCTATTTAGAAATTTTAATTTTTAACATTAACCTTTCTCCTTTAATTATACTTGATCAGACAAATCCGAAGTTTTCCGGTCGTTCGAAGAAAGCACTGTTTTAAGCTGTTGCGCGCGCCGTTGGCACGCTTTTCCAAACTGACTTAATTCCATCAAATATTATCAAAATTCATATTTCCTAGTTCTATAGACCATTTATAAATCATATTTGAAACCTAGAGCTCAAAACTCAACTAGCACGTTTTACGGTGCAATCGTGCCGCAATATTTTTACCCGCGAAAAATACTATTCACTGCTTTTTCTGAAACTTGCCTACCCACTCAATTTTCCGTTTTGAATCCATTTCCAGGGTTATTTCTATCATCTGAGATCTGTTACTCAATTTTCATGGATGACGATACGATGACGATACGATGGCAGTATGCATCTTGTTGGCATCCATGTCGCCTGAACTGCAAAAGCAGCATGAGCACATAGATGCTCCCTCTATTGTCTTACATCTCAAGGAGTTATATGACGTTAAAGGCAGGCATGAGAGGTATGAGGCCTCTAGAGAACTGTTCTCTTGCAGGATGTCTGAGAACATGTCTGTTAGCAGTCATGTTCTTAAGATAATCAGGCTGATTGAGAAGCTAGGAAATCTAGGCTTCTTGATGGATGCTGAACTGAGTAATGACTTAGTCCTGGCCTCACTTCCACCTTCCTTCAGTCAATTCATAATGAATTATAACATGCATGGGATGCTTGTGAGCTTGCCTGAATTGTTAAGTATGTTAACAACTGCTGAAGTGTCTATCATGAAGGATAGGACACAAGCTCTTCTGATTGGTGGGCCTAGCAAGGCCAAGGGTAAGGGTAAGGGTAAGGGTAAGGAGCCTGCTAAAGGTGACTCCCTTAAGCCCAAAGGAAAATCCAAGAAGAAGGGCATCAAGAAGGTTAAGAAAGCATCCAAGGACAAAGGCAATGCTGAGTGCTTCCATTGTGGCAAGAAAGGCCATTGGAAGAGGAATTGTCCAGACTACCTGAAGAGTGTGAAGGACAAGAAGCATGGTGATGCTTCTGCCTCAGGTACTTTCATGATTGAGATAAATTATTCTTGTGCTAATCCGACTTCATGGGTATTGGATACCGGTTGTGGTTCTCATATCTGCAATATGTTGTAGGTGCTTAGGAGCCCAAGGAGATTGGAGAGAAACGAGGTGGATCTTCGCGTTGGCAATGGAGCAAGGGTTGCTGCTCATTTTGTTGGAGATGCCGACCTTATTTTGCCTACGGGCCTTTTATTGCATTTGAATAATTGTCTTTATGTTCCGAATTTTCTAGAAACATTATTTCTATTTCTTGTTTAGAACAAGATGGTTTTACTTTTAGTATTAAGAATGGTACATTTTCTATCATTTTGAATGATATTGTTTATGGTACTGCTTCATTAATAAATGGATTGTATGTTCTAGAAATGGGAACTGAAGTGCTCAATGTAGCTGTGAAACGACCTAGGATAGATAATCAATCTTATCTTTGGCATTGTAGACTAGGGCATATAAACGAAACAAGATTGTCTAGGATGCATGCAGATGGATACCTAGATTCCATGGATTTGGAATCCTATGGACAATGTGAATCTTGTCTAGCTGGGAAAATGACTTGTCACAAGCCCAAGGGGCTTGAGAGTCATAGGGCTAGTGAGTTATTAGAAGTCATTCACACTGATGTTTGTGGACCAATGTCTATAGAGGCTAGAGGAGGATACTCCTATTTCATTACCTTTACAGATGACAAATTAAGATTTGGGTACGTGTACCTAATGAGATATAAATCTGAAGCCTTTGAAAAGTTCAAAGAGTTTAGGAATGAAGTAGATAAACAACGTGGCAAGATGATTAAGACATTACGATCAGATCGTGGTGGTGAATATCTGAGCCATGAGTTTCAGGATTATCTGAGAGAAAATGGAATTCTCTCGCAGTTTACTGCACCTTACACACCACACCAAAATGGTGTCTCCGAAAGGAGAAACAGGACCTTGTTAGACATGGTCAGGTCTATGATGAGTGAGACTCAACTTCCAAAATTGTTTTGTGGATATGCCCTAGACACAGCGGCATACCTTCTAAATAGGGTACCGTCTAAATCTGTTCAGACCACACCATATGAGATATGGAATGGTAAGAGACCCAACCTGAGTTACCTTAGGGTATGGGGATCGCCAACTTATGTCAAAGCGTTTGCATCAGATAAGCTTAGTGCTAAGAGTACTAAATTTCTATTTGTGGGGTATCCCAAAGGTACTAAGGGATACTACTTTTACTCCATGGATGAACACAAAGTGTTTGTGTCAAAGAATGTTGAGTTCCTTAAGAAGGATTTGATCTCTCAAGGAGCCAGTGGGAGTAAGATTGATCTTGAAGAAGTTCAAGAACCACATGAATAGATTGAGGAGCCCAAGTCTGCTCCACAGGCGACGTTCTCCAATGGAGAAGTAAACACACAACTCCGTAGGTCAACAAGGGGCATCCGTCCACCTGAGAGGTATGGGTTTGTGATTGAGAATCAGCAAACCGTCGAGGATGATGAACCAAGTAACTACAAAGAGGCAGTCAAGGATGTTGACTCTTCTAGATGGCTTGAAGCCATGGAATCTAAAATGGATTCGATGTGTTATCAAAAAAAAAAAAAAAATGGATTCGATGTATCAACACAAGGTATGGACCTTGGTTCCTAAACCGCAAGGAATAGTTCCTATTAGTAACAAATGGGTCTTTAAAAGAAAGACTGATGCAGATGGCAACGTTCAGACCTACAAAGCTAGGTTGGTTGCGAAAGGATATCGTCAAAGACAAGGAGTTGACTATGATGAGACCTTCTCACCTGTTGCCATGATCAAATCTATTAGGATCATGCTTGCAATAGCGGCATATCACGACTATGAAATTTGGCAAATGGATGTCAAGACCGCCTTCTTGAATGGGTTCTTGAAGGAGGATGTGTACATGACACAACCTGAAGGCTTTGAAATCAAAGATCAGGAGCATATGGTATGCAAACTTCAAAGGTCGATATATGGGCTAAAGCAAGCATCAAGGAGTTGGAATATTCGTTTTGATGAAGTCGTTAAGAGTAACGGTTTTATCAAGAACGAGGATGAACCTTGTGTTTACAAGAAGGTTAGTGGGAGTAATGTCGTCTTCCTAGTACTTTATGTAGATGACATATTGTTAATAGGAAATGACATCCCCACATTACAAACAACGAAAGAGTGGCTTTCAAAAAGCTTCACCATGAAGGATTTAGGAAAGACGGCCTTTATACTTGGTATAAAAATCTATAGAGATAGATCAAATAGGCTGCTGGGTTTATCTCAATCCACGTATATTGACAAGATGCTAAAGAGGTTTAGCATGGAAGGGTCGAAAAGGGGTTTTCTTCCCGTCAGTCATGGGGTACATCTTTCAAAGGCCATGTGTCCTAAGTCACAGGCTGAGAAGGATCGCATAAGTGGAAATCCATACGCTTCGGCTATTGGATCCATCATGTATGCCATGATATGTACGAGACCAGATGTCTCATATGCTTTAAGCATTACGAGCAGATACCAGTCGGACCCTGGAGAGGGTCACTGGACGGCAGTCAAGACTATCCTTAAGTACTTAAGAAGAACTAAGGATGTGTTTATGGTCTATGGTGGGGTTGATGAGCTAACAATGAAAGGTTTCACTGATGCCAGCTTTCAGAGTGACAAAGATGACTGCAAGTCACAGTCAGGGTTCGTATTCACCTTAAATGGTGGGGCAGTATCTTGGAAGAGTTCCAAGCAGGAGACAACAGCAGATTCAAAGATAGAAGCTGAATATATAGCTGCTTCAGAAGCGGCTAAGGAGGCCGTGTGGATCAAGAAGTTCATATCTGAACTTAGGGTGATTCCAAGCGTAGATGAGCCCATACAGTTGTTGTGCGACAACACTGGAGCCATTGCGCAGTCAAAGGAACCTAGGTCTCATCAAAGATCTAAGCACGTGCTCCGCAGATATCACCTTATTAGAGAAATCATTGATAGGATGGATGTAAAGATGGATTATGTTCCCACAGATGATAACCTGGCCGATTCTCTGACAAAGGCTGTTTCTCAGAGAAAACATGATAGTCATTATGAGGCTTTGGGTATACGACTTAGGTCTGATTGGCTCTAGGCCAAGTGGGAGCTTGTTAGTATATGGATGTCCTAGAGACAATCTTTTGAATAGATTAGGACATATGTAGACCTTTTATATTGTCGCAAATAAAAGCACTATTTATCCTGTTTCATATTTTGTCTCAATATTACTATTAATTTTTATATGAGTAACTGGATAAACCCCTTAGAATAAAATAGGTATCTCTTGAGTATCTGTGATGAGATCACAATCATGAGGATTCAAGGATACTGCATGTTTATTCCTAATTTTATGTTCCTAGTCTAGAGACACTGAGAATGGGGATCAGTGATCTCGGGTAAGACTAGCACGACTCATCTACTTGTATTTGGATGCAAGGTAAAGACCTCATGAGCTACAGATATGGAGATGTCTTAGCTAAAGTCGTGGGTGGACCTATAAGGGTATAGCTCGCACTGAACAGACCCACAAAGAGACTCTATGAGGAACTCTCACAGAGAGTATCATTAGAGTAGTCTCTTTATATTTGGGTATGTCTTTCCTAAGACCAGAAGTTATTACCTAGACTGTGTTCTAGAAGGCATGCTTTGATTGTGCACCTCGTCTGCCTGAAACATGGAGACTCATAGGTATACTGTTGGGCTTGTCCTGAAAGAACACAGGGCTAGGGTGATAAGCTGAAGGAATTCGTCAAATCTCTGTGAGAGATTAGGTTAACTGTAAACCGGAGAAATCGGGATGACATTTACAGGGACTCGGGAATCTATGCATAGTAAAAGAGATCATGAGATGATCTGCCTTTAGAGTCTGTAAATTGAAGATTCCCTATTTCGAATAAAGCTTACCCTAAACCGCAGGGGTTGATACGCTTCCTTACCCTAGGTTTTGTGGGAAGGTAACCGAGACGAAAGGAAATATATACGGCAACCAAATATGTTAATAGGATGATCAAGTCATTAATCTAACTAGTTCTGGGGCAACAAAGCATTGCTAGTGCTCTGTGTTGTCATTAGATGGGTTGTGGGCTTATTGGGCCCAAGCCCATTTATGTCAGTGGCTATGTTGGACCTAATGGGTCACACACTAACACCTAATTGTCTAGATGCTCTAGCATTAAAGGTATTGGGCCTAACAATTGTTATTAGCCCAAGAAGTAGTTTGGAACTCCACAGATAGGGTGAAGGGCGCATGGATCAAAGTAATGGGCTTGGATAGTCCAAGACATTACTAATTAATTTAATTAGTTAAATTAATTATCAAATGTTTAAATTTTGAATTTTAAATTTGAATTTTGAATTTTGAATTTGAATTTTGAAATTTGAATTTTGAATTTGAAATTTGAAATCTGAAATTTGAATTTTGAATTTTGAATTTTGAATTTTGAATTTGAATTTTGAATTTTGAAATTTGAATTTGAATTTAGAATTTGAATTTGAATTTAAAATTTAAGTGTTTGAAAGTTTGAATTCAAATGTTTGAAATTCGAATTTGAATTGGCTATGAAAAGTTGTTTCATAACAAAAGGATAAGATGAGATCTTGTTGGAACATATCAAGAGGAAATCTTTTGGACATAATCTAAGAAGATCTGGGGCGCTGATTTGGCTGTTGGTTAATCATCAGAATCAGCTCCAGAAGATGTTGGGAGAATATTTGAGTGATTTGATTCAAGTTTGAATGCAACTACTCAAATGTAACTGGTCATTATTTAGGCTATATGGGGCGCACCATATAGCTGATTATATGATGATTTATGATCAGATATTTGATTAGGCTTTGAACCTAATATCATAAAGGTATGATAGGATGTTGTTGACAAGATTTGATAAGATTTGATTTGCAACAAATCCTCTTATTTCTCCTTGTTGGTGCGCCCTTTTGAAGGGATTTTGAGGATTAAAAATCTGATTGCATCATGACTCTCTTGATCACTTCTTGTGCGCCTAATAGCATATAAGTTCCTCCTAGATTTTTGTAAAAAGGCTAAGCCATTCTCTCCTTATTCCTGCGCCACTTTTGTGAGGTTTTCTCTCTGAAAACCTCACTCTTCTAAACACTTTTACATAGTCTCCTTTCATCACACATTGAGCGCATAGCAAGCCTTATTGTGGTGATCAATCGGCGGCTTTACTGGAAGGAGTTCCTGTATCTAGACGCGGGTGGTGTGGATCAACGTTAGAGGGTCTGAACCCTTCAGACCTACCTTGATCATCTTGAGTTTTCACGAACAAGGTATGATATACGTCTTAAAGTATGTATCTTGACATGCATGTGTATTCCGCTTGTGGAAATTTTTTTTGTTTTTCCCTCTCACATGCTACGGCCTTCAAGGTCAGTTCGAACTTTCAGAGAGTATCTAGTTGTTGTTGTTGATTCTGAACTTGCTGCAACTGGTCATTCTTGGCTAATAAAGCATCATAGCCATCAAGTTTAATAATTCCTGTCCTTCTGTCACTCACCGGAGCATTGTCAAACTCCTGAGATGCTAGAGACTCAAAGATGTCAAGGGCTTCCTGAGGGGTCTTGGTTGTCAATGCCTGCTGTGGCATTCACCAATGTCCTGGTGTTGGTTGTCAACCCTTGGAGGAATATTGCTGCTTGATTCCACACTTCTATTCCATGTTGTGGACATTTCCTCAAGAGTGTCTTGAACCTCTCCCAGGCCTCATAGATAGACTCTGACTCCTTTTTCTTGAATCTTGTGATCTCATCCTTCAACTTTTCCCTCTTGGATGCTGAAAAGAATCTGGCCAAGAACTTGGTTTGCAGATCATCCCAAATTGTAATGCTCCCTTGTGGTAATGACTGTAGCCATCTTCTGGCATCATCCTTCAGGGAATGAGTAAAGAGCCTCAACAGAATGGCATCTCTAGTCACTCCATTGATTTTCACAGTGTCACTTAACAGCAAAAAGTTCTCAATATGCAGGTATGGATCCTCTGCACTTGTTCCAGCAAACTGTTCTTTCTGCACCAACTGTACTAATGCAGGCTTCAATTCGAAATTATTAGGCTCTACTGTAGGTCGAACCACACTTCCAATGGGTGGAATGACAGCAGGAGTCATGTAATCTCCCAATGCCCTCTGTGGTAGTTGCACATGATTTTCTGCCATGATCTCTTCCTGTACTGTAATACTGGTTCACCACTTGGTTCACCCCTTTCTTGTAATTGCCTTCTTCTGGCTGACTTCCTGTTCCTTCTGATTGTCATTTCTAATTCTGGGTCAAACAACAAAGAGTTTTGATCAATAGTACCTCGCATACACCAGAATTACAAGAGAACAAAAATTCATACAAAAAATATAAAGTGCTGAAAAAAATAAAAGATTCAATCTCAACGACCAATGGTATCTGTCAATGTTGAAACACAAATCCCCGGCAACGGCGCCAAAAACTTGTTGTTGTTTTAGCAAGTGCACTATTCAAACAAGAAATAAAATGATGAGTAAAGATCGTTCCCACGAGGATTTGTGTCAAGCACTAACTAACCAAATGTTACTAAGTTGAATCAACCGAAAAATTCTGAATTGCATTGATTTCTTGTCACCCGAAATTGAAATTGCATAAAATTAAAGAATTGATAAACAAATAAGATGTGAATATAACTTAACAAGTAGTCAGATGTCAATTTCCCTCAAGCATGAATTTATGGATGAAGCAATTTCCATTATGAATTATCTACTATGTGATGTTGATCAACTTTTTTCTTTTCATCTCAAGATGTAATGTCTTACTACCCTGATAGATACATTAATAAGAAACCCCAATGTCTTGGTGATTCCTTTCTTAATACATTCATTAATCACTAAGGTCTTAAGACCACATCAGAATCCTAGCATCAATGTCTTGACTACTAGAACACTAATGATGAAGTTGTCAAAAATAGAGAAACAATGTAAACATGTCTGTTCTACACTATTTATCAACATGAAGAATTAATCAAGACAACTTCATACAATCATATAATAGATAAACAAAACATCTAATTAACCATTCATAAATTCAAACTTGAGTTCCATTGAATCAGACTACAAAGGACTCTACTCAGACATAATTGAAATACAAACAAAGGAAGAAGAAAGATCAAACTCCATTGTCATGATAGTAAGTCTTCAATCTTCAAGTGCAATTACATATGAAACACTAACTAATACAACACTACTTCTAAGAATTTTGAAAGTAATAGAGAGAAGTCAGATCAGAGGATCTGATATATGAGAGAGAGATGTGATGGATCCTCTCAGAAATGTGAAGGCCCTTGCCTTTTATAGTGTTACAAATTACAACTGAAAACTAACATGGGCGCTAAAACGTTCTATATGGGCATTTTAGCATCCACGTTTGACGGATGTCCAACTTCTTTCAACTAACTTGGGCGCTAAAACGTAAGCTGTTGAACGTTTTAGCGTCCATGTCTGGTGAATGCTCAACTGCTTCCAACCAACTCCAACGCTAAAACACTTGGCTCGGACGTTTTAGCGTTCGAGACCAGAGTCTTTTTGCAGCAGCAGGGTGCTAAAACGTTTGGTCAGGGAGTTTTAGCGCCCAAGACCAGCAACTTTCGTCCTTAGTTTGCAACAGCGCGCTAAAACGTTCTGTGTTGGACGTTTTAGCACTCGGCACCAGCAACTTTCGTCCTTAGTTTGCAGCAGCGCGCTAAAACGTTATGTGTGGACATTTTAGCGCTCAACACTTGAGCATTCTCCCTTTCTCCAGAATCTTCTTCTTCTCTCTGCTGCTCCTTGAGCTTCATTTCCCTACAAGACAGTGTAGATTTTCAACAAAGCTTTCAGAACTTACACTTGAGGGATTTCTAGAACATTAACTTATTTTTCATCCAATTAATCACACAAATTAATACAAATTCATCCTGAAAAACCTGAAGAACTAGGGAAATACTATTTTCCTTGCTTGTGCTGAATTTTTAAGTATTTATTTTGAATATTTTTTCTATTTTACATATTTCACTAACTAGTACCAAACCTATGTGGATCCAATCACGATCTTATAATAAGAACAATAAATATTTCTCGATCAATCCTTTTGCCCCCCCTTTCTTTTCTTCGAGAATCAGAAAGATCCTTTTCAATCAAGTCTGAATTTGTTCGTTTAGAGATCTAGATTGTGTATATAAAAAATACATAAGATAAATTTGTATCCGAAAAGTTTCATTAATAATTCCATAATCGAAATTATTAATGAAATTCCATTGAAGCCTGGACAAAATTCCAACCGATGACCATCGTATTACAAATGCGATGCTCTAACCTCTGAGCTAAGCGGGCTCACATAAAAAAGATTGCATATGCGGACGAGTTTAATAAACTACTGGGATCTTCGTTATTAACTGTTTAGTATTACCTATTCATAACCTAATTACTATGTCGTAACATAATTAAATTAATACGAATAAAAAAACAAATCAAATATAGAATATCCTATATTTATTATCTATTTGATATTCTAGTACATAACATAAAGAAGATAACAATTAATAGTTTATAGGATATATTATGTTTCTAAAGAAAACAAGATCTTCATCTTAATTAAATAGTAAGATTTTTTTTTTTCAGTTTCTAATTCAAATATGATTTAACTTTTTTTTATTCATTTTTTTAATTCTTTCTATTATTTGAATAAAATATATTAAAAATATATTGAATTCTATATATCTATTATATATCTATTATATATATATATTCTATATGTAATAGTATATGTTTGTTATTTTATAGTGTTATATTATATATATAGAAACTATAAAATAGGATATGTTCTCTTTGATTTCTAAAAAAAAAAAAAGAACATTCTCATTTTAGTTTTATTATTAATAAGGGTCTGTCCGCTCTAATAAAATAAGCGAAAGGCCCAATCCAGATCAGTGGTTGTGAATGACCTATTTTTTTCAATCTTTATGATTTGCTCCTACGAGAATTCTCTTTCTTTATCATCAATCGAATCGCTGTTCGAGACCCAAATATTCTACTTTTTCCCGGATATTCGGGCTCAAATATCCATGGATTCGATGTTTGTTTACTAGCTTCATATAATTCAGAAAATACTATTACATAGTCCGTTTTAGGGATTGGCGAAAAAATCACCATTTTTTAAGCAATAATTCCCGCCCCATAGAAACTGTCTACCTGAGACTGTCCCTTGGCCCGTAGGTCCTGGCACAAGGTTAGAATTCTAGCTCTTCCAGAGTGGTATCTCACTGATGGCTCGGGCCCCCCCAGAAAGAGGCCTTCTTCGCCCTCCACCTAAGCTGCGCAGGAAAAGCCCAAAGCCAATCCCATGGAACAGTGAAGCTTCATAGGGTCTTTCTGTCCGGGTGGAGGTAGTCCCTTCATATAATTCAGAAAATACTATTACATAGTCCGTTTTAGGGATTGGCGACTTACCCATTCAATGACTTTGGCACCGAACGTTTCCAAAATCAAATGGGTACTGTACTCTCGGGTCGAGGGTAGCGAAATTCCTTGTCGGGTAAGTTCCGACCCGCACGAAAGGCGTAACGATCTGGGCACTGTCTCGGAGAGAGGCTCGGTGAAATAGACATGTCTGTGAAGATGCGGACTACCTCCACCCGGACAGAAAGACCCTATGAAGCTTCACTGTTCCCTGGGATTGGCTTTGGGCTTTTCCTGCGCAGCTTAGGTGGAGGGCGAAGAAGGCCTCTTTCGGGGGGGGGGGGGGGGGGCGAGCCATCAGTGAGATACCACTCTGGAAGAGCTAGAATTCTAACCTTGTGCCAGGACCTACGGGCCAAGGGACAGTCTCAGGTAGACAGTTTCTATGGGGCGGGAATTATTCCTAGGTATGGCTTCGACTATTCCCCAAGCCCGTCAATTAGTTAACCACCATTTTCTTTATTTCTTTATCTCCGCGTGAATCATATGTTTGCAACAGCAGGGGCAGAATTTTTTCAATTCCAATCGACTGGGCGTATTGGAATCTGTTTCAT
The DNA here is from genome assembly GCF_033153095.1 of Gastrolobium bilobum. NCBI lineage: Eukaryota > Viridiplantae > Streptophyta > Magnoliopsida > Fabales > Fabaceae > Gastrolobium > Gastrolobium bilobum. The sequence goes on along the minus strand of NW_026896692.1, from coordinate 5,644 downwards.
GTAGCTTGGCAAGGAAATTTTGAGACATGGGTACAGAACGAATCAAATCAGATGGTTCTATTTCTCAATCTTTTCGACCTCTTGACTCAATCCAATGCGTATGATGAAATTCAAAAAATTCCTAGTTCCAACACTAGAAAGAATACATATAAGTTTAATTTAGAAAGAATATATAAATATAGAATTAAAATAGATATTACATCTATAGTCTTTTTGCCCTGGTGCATCTCTTTCATATTTACGAAAAGTCTGGAATCTTGGATTGTCAACTCTTGATGGAAAAAAATGTGAATGAAAGATCCCGCTGAATTGAATTGGATTCCTTGGTTCGAGCCGAAGAAGCAATGTCACTCGATCATTAGCAACTAAGGCGGAACGCTCCCCTACCGATTTATTATTTGTACACCCCACAGCTTCGGCAGATCGCTTAGCCCCAGATACTACGAGTATAATAGGAGCATCCGTCGACAAAAGGATCACCCTAAGATGATCATCTCGTGACTATTGAGAACGAATCAAATCACTCGATCAATGAACCTACAAAATCCTTCAAATCTCCTATAACTGAGGTTGGTAAAACAAAAAAAGAATCAAATCGCACCATCTCTATAATAAGTGAACGCCTCTTTTTCTCCCGAGGTTGTTGGAATTATTTGTAATAAGATATTGGCTATAATGGAAAAGGTCTTATCAATAAAATTTCCATTTATCTGAGATTTAGGCATGGGTAGCAATCTATTCTATGAATTTTTTAATTATTTCTCGCGTGAGAAAATAATCCCACAAACAAAGGAATTGTACAATACAGTACGAAATAACGTAAAAACACACTCATTAATCAAATTTGTTTATTTTAAGGCCCCAAAGAGGGGGTTCTTTTATAATTTGATAAAAAGGAATTTTTTTTTCCTTTTTTCGTGTTTTTTTAGTTGACATAGATTAAAGTAATCTAATAAAATGAGTATGATGCGTCAAGAATGGTCGGGATAGCTCAGCTGGTAGAGCAGAGGACTGAAAATCCTCGTGTCACCAATTCAAATCTGGTTCCTGGCACATAATTTGTTTGTATGAGTATCTATTCCCAATATTCATTTGAATAAATATAAATTTTGGGAATAGATACATATTTATTTTTTTATTAGTGGTTTATAGCATGCTATATCTTTCTTCATCTAGGTGTCTGGAGATATACTCTTTTTACATGAGTAAAGAGTAGGTGTATGTTCTAGGTATATTCTGTATATAAAAAATGAATTATTCTATTTTGTTTGCCTTTTTTTCTTCGCTGCAAGAAAGAAGATGAATACTTTTTCAAGAATATTCAAATGGTTAGATTAGTTGGTTGAAAGACCAATGGATTTTTTTCCGATCGAGATGTCGAGATGTATGGATCCATGCGGGGGATGTTTCAGCTTATATTCCCACTAATGTAATTTCTATTACAGATGGCCAAATAGAAACGGTGGGTACCGCTAGTCCGCGAACAGCCAACCATCGTACTGTAAAAATGGGATAGGTCATATCTATGGTCATTGGCGCCTCCTAAAAAGATCTAACTATGCTTAATTATTTTATGGAGATTATTGTATGTATTTATTTAGGCTCATGATTGTATCCTTAGAGCCATGGATGATTTACTGATGCTTTTATACTTTGAATTAATATAGACTTGATGCATGTATTCAATTAATTTGGGAATAGAGCCTTATTGTTTGTATTGACCTATTGAGGGAATTGCAGTTCGTGTGGGACTTGCAAGCTATCTGTTTAAATTATTGTATCAATTAGGTTATCTGTATGTGTGGGACCATGTTTCCAGTTATCCGAAATACAGCTGTTATGCTGTCCGTGAGACTTCGTCAGGAATGACACTTCATGTCATATCTTGATGGTCAATGACCACTAATACTGGCTCATGGGATTAATTAGTAGATGTATGTTTAGATTTATGCTTTCGCAGTATCTCACGTGAACGTTTTAGAAAGTTTTCAGAAAAAGTTTTGGAAAAAGTTTATTTGTATTTTTACGAGACGTTTTATTAATCTTTAAATAAAATCTTCCGCTGTGTACGCTATAATATCATGAGGTTAACAACTGGAGTACTACGGGGTGTTACATTTATGGTATCAGAGTAGTTTCACCGGGACGTTCACTGATTTATTGCTTAAGTGTTAGAATTACATGTGTAGTATATCTTGAGCATCATGATATTGCATATTTCATCACTTGATTGAGCGTAGCTAACTCATACCTTGTGCAGTTGTGTGTAGATATCATGGCTCATCGAAGGAGACATAGACGGGTAGTTCAAAACCCATCACCGGACCCCGTTGTTGCTGCTATAGCGGCACTACAGCAAACTGTAACAGCCCGTTACGTACCGGTAATGTTATCATTGCATATGGTATTAAGCGCAGTTATAATCACAGTAATTGAGTTAATTAAATTACGGGTAAACTTTTTCCTTTCTTACATTCTTCACTTTAAACATTAACCATTTCCGTAATCAATTAAAACAACGCAATAATTGTAAATGCAAAGCTCGCGGAAGCATAAAACATACCAAATATAATCTCTCTAAGCAATACCATTTATTTTAGAGTTTATAAAAACACATTTTCAAAATTTACACCGTGGTAATCGATTACCACCTTGAGGTAATCGATTACCAAAGGTTACTGTAGAAATCAGAACCTCAAATTGGGCTCCCCAGTTTTCTGGTAATCGATTACTGAACTAGGTAATCGATTACCAATGCTCTGGTAATCGATTACTTTGAAGACAGAAGCTCAATTTTTCGTTCCCTGTTGCAGGTAATCGATTACCAGTGAAAAGTAATCGATTACTATGCAGCAAAAATGACAGATGACAGCTTTTAAGACCCAAAATGAGTGGTCTAACCTACTCTTAACACATTGCTACTTCATGTACACTCTACACATGTCCTAATGTAGGCTCTAAGCCCTTCCATCATGCATATTCATTAATCAATGCATCATTACAACCATTTGCAATATCATAGCCATTTTACACAATCAATGGTCTATTTACAACTCAAGTCTTCCAATGCCTCAAAATACAAATATGTGGCCATGGACAAGTCTCATGCTCGCTCAAAATACAAAATGACAAGAGGCATAACTATACATCAATTTTAAAGGACTTAACATATAGTCATAAATATACAAGAGCATGGCAATATTCACATGCAACAGGTTCTTTTCCTAAGTCCAAAATATCACATACTACACTATGTACATCAAAAGGAATCCTTCAATATGTCATGCTCTCCAAATGCACCTCACGCTCTACTCTTCCACTAAGCGAGCCTCTTGCCCGGAGATCCACCATGCTCAGCAAGACCTGAAATGATGTCTCCAAACGCGGGGTGAGATATACAAATATATCTCAGTAAACCAAGGGTACTAGAGGATCACTCCACCCCATGGCTCACTCAATGTGCATACAATGATCATCATATAAAATGCATAACATACATATATCACACAACAACAACTGGGCACAAATCCAAGGACATCCACATCAGGATTCCCTTAAAGGACCCCATCGTATAACTCCCGGAATCTTCCTGGTGCCTCTCCCATGGTTGAGACGACCCCATGGCAAAACCCAACTGGAACTCCTCATGAGACCTATCCAGCGGAAGTCCTACGTTTGGATCATCCTGGTACCGCTCCCAGAGTCGGTTCCACGGCAAAACTCGACCGGAATCCCCAAAGGATATCTCCAGCGGAAGTCCAAACCAACACACATCTACTGGCCAGAGATCACAATTATATCACACAACATGCTCCAAGCATGTCACACAATCATGTCAATAATGCATGAACATACATTTATACATAATCAAAGGCATCAAATCCAACCACAACCTTCCACTAGGTGTGGTGGAACACACGAGGGAATAAAACCCAAGTTCCAAAGGTTTACCTCATTCCGAAGCCAATGCTCCTCAACGTAAGCTCCAAGCTTAATTCTCCTCTATTGAGTCCGAGAGAGGAAACCTATAATGATCAATCAACACGATCATCAACACAATTTTAAGACAACCAATTCACTTTCAAATACAATAATTCTCAATAAAACAACTTAGGTCTAATGGCCAACTACGTTTAATCCAATTACTTCAACCATTTTAGTCACTAAAATAAATCATCATTTATGCACTAAGGCATCACTCATTGGTTATACCACCTTTTCACATCATTTTCCTTATTTCTTTCAATATGGTTAAAATCTCACACACACAACACATCCAACATTCCTCCTTTCAATTTCACTACATCAAACCAACCTACCATTCGTTTAAACACCAATCACGATCATATAACATCAACTATATCATTTTTACATCATCTAACCATCCATGACCTCAATAGGTCGAATTCTTCATTCCCATCAACCTAGGGGTATTCAATCCAATTCCACACTCACACTCATCATATAATCGTATTATTTACACATTACCAACCATCAATTGTACACATTTTTCACCTCCATAATTTCTTCCAACCATTACATGGTTCGAATTCCTCACTAGATGGTACTCCCAAGGTTTTTCATCCATTCTAACAATTATTCACTTCATATAATCCTACCATTTATACATACCAACCAACAATCAACAATTTTCAACCAATACATTCATGATCACAACCCACATTTTCATCAATTTTCACTAAGTTACAAAATCCAATATCATTATAAATTTTATTGCATAAATCATCACTGTATATCATCACAAGCAATAAATTACAAAGGGTCACCATTAAAGGTTCCAAACTACCCCCATTCATCATACATCATCAAAACCCTAACCATTATATGATCTCATTTAAAACAAAGTGAGGGTGAGAAACCTTACCACCAATAGCTTCCAATGATCCTAGGGATTGGTCTCCAAGCAATGATTCAACCCAAAGACCCCCAAAATTCTCCAAAACCGTCGCTAAATATGGGGTTTTTCTCAAGATGTGGTGGTTTTCATGGCTTAATACTACTACCAATGGATTAGGAAGGTTGTTTCCAACAAATTTCAAGCCAAGAATCACTTGATCGGTCAAGAAATGAAGAAGTTGCAAGAGGAAGAAAGGATTCAAGGTCATGGCTATGGAAAATGAGAAACTCACGGGAGAGGAGAAGAAAAATGGAGAGAGAATGTCATGTAATTGTGACTTTTAAGTCACTTAAACCATTAGCGGGTCCCACACGCGATTTAACTTTAATCAATCACCTAATTCTGATCACAAATTCATAATCTACATATTTTTCTGGTTCATGACATATTTTTGTTTCCAAAAAATACTGATAAAAATTTCACTCTTATCGGTGCAATTATACCGCAGTATTTTACACCGGAAAAATCACTATTCATTAAATTTTTCGAAACTTGCCTATCCACTCGATTTTTCATCCTGAATCCATTTTCGGCATTATTTTTATCATTTGAGGTCTTCTACTCAATTTTTCATGCCTAGGGATACGTGTTTGGTAATTTACCATTTTGCCCTTTTCACACAGTTTGGCCTTAATTTCCGGATTTTCAGTAATCCTTCCCTTCTAACCCACATTATAGCATATAATTTCATATTTAGATTTACGAGGTGTTATATTCACCCCACCT
>NW_026896691.1:0-25465 GCF_033153095.1 Gastrolobium bilobum | reverse complement strand
TACTTTTGTTCAATTCCAGGTTGAAGTTGTTTCCAGGGAAGTTAAAGTCTAGATGGTCTAGACTGTTTGTGGTAAAAGACATGAAACCATATGGGGTTGTAGAAATCAGTTCTTTGGATTCGGACAGAAGTTTTACAGTCAATGGTCAACGATTGAAGTTATATGTTGGAAGTGCTGTGGATAGGCAACTACTGACAGTTTCTCTATTAGAGGTAAAAAAGATCATACCCGTCAAGCTCGCGACGTTAAACACGCGCTGAGTGGGAGGCAACCCACTGTACTAGGTATGTAATTCCATGTTCATACCATATCCATAAGATGAAGAAGAAAAGGGGGAAAAAATTTGAAAAAAATCAAAGAAATTTTTTTTTGCTACGTGCTGGGCGCTAAAATGTTAATCCTGACCGTTTTAGCGTCCCTAGAGTTGCATCATTATGAAACTCTCTGGTTGTGCGCGCTAAGACGTTCACTATGAGCGTTTTAGCGTTTACCAACAACACCAAAACAGGCACTCTAGCCAACCGCGCTAAAGCGCTAATTCTGACCGTTTTAGCGCTGTGCTACACAAAGTGTGCATTTTTCTCTGGACAAGGACGCTAAAGCGCTGGTCAGCCAACATTTTAGCGCCCTGTCACTAATTAGACATAACACGGTTTCTCCTCTCTTTTTCTTTTACATTCTTCCTTCCCTCTATTTTCCACAACTGGTTTACGCTCTCCCATTGGTATCATCATTCTTCATAGTTTCCTCCACATCCTCCCATCAACATCACGGTATGTCTCTCATCTCTTTTCTCTCCATCATATATCATATCTGAATCATAGAATTTATTGGGGCATTTTCTAGGGTATTTCACATGTTGATTTCCTGCATCATTCTTAGGATTGCATGTTAATATTAGTTTTATTTGTTTAATTCTACTGGTTCTATTGCCTTTGTCTGATATTTTGGGGATGAGAGAGTTCTCCAAATTGTTTTACACAATATACCCAGCGCGCGCACACACAAGGTGTTCGTGGAAATGCCTGACCCAAAAATTGGCCTGGCGCTAAAATGTTTGGTTGCAACGTTTTAGCGCCCGTCCAGTTTTTACACACGTTTAAAGCCAGGACGCTAAAACGCTCTGTGTGACCGTTTTAGCGCCCAGGCCCTGTTTCATACAAAATTGAAGGTCTACATTAGGGCATTGTGGGTTGAAATTAATACATGTTTTGATCCAAATTCCCCACTACAAGAGTTCTAAATCTGGGAATTGTGGAATTGGATTCATGATATGTAATTGTTTGACATTTGGACTGATTTTCTCTTGTTTGTGTAGGCACAATGTCTTCTTCTTCTCAACCAGCTCCCTCTACACAGGGGAAGAAGAGATATAAGAAGCGAGCCCGAGTAGATCAAGGAGGCGATACTGCGGCTGAGCCTACCCCACAATTTGATGCTCATTTCTGGAAGAGTGAGGAACATGAGAAACGTTATACTGACAAGACTTCCAAGAGGCCATTTGTGAGAGAAAGAAAATTCGTTCTGGAAAAGGATGAATATCCTCAGTTTCAGTCTCAGCTGAAGACCAGGGATTGGGCAACTTTTGGAAAAATATTGGGTGATAGCAGCCCTAACATAGCAAGGAAATTCTTTGCTAATGCGTTTAATGGAGACCAGGGAGGCAGGAGGACCTTCACTAGCTGGGTGAGGGGAAAGAAAGTGAAGTACGATGCTCACACCATCCAAAAGCTACTGAAGATAAGGTTCTGTGACTATGTCAATAATGCCAGTTGTGAGTTCAGGAAGAACTGGAAGAAAATTGAAATTCCACCAAGGAGAAGTGACCCAGACTTTGAAACCTGGACCAAGATGGGGGCAGCTGAGCCTATTTTGCAGACTATAGCCAAACCTGGTGAAACTTGGGAGCTAACCAAAGATAAGGTTGCTCCTAAGTTGATTTGGTTGAGGCATTTAAATGGTGAGGCTATAGTCTGGTTTCACTTTGTAATCTCAAATGCCATGCCCTCTTCCAACCAGGCAGAGGTCATCCTGAAGAGAGCTGTTCTGATTCACACTATCATGACCAAGGCGGAGGTGGAACTTCATATTCTTCTTCAGGACAGCATTTATGATATGGCTCACTCTGACAGTGACTCTGCTGCTTTGGGTCACTGTTCCTTGATTCAGCTGCTTTGTCAGAAAGCTGGTGTAGATGTTACTGATAATGGGGCACCAACTAAATTGCACCCTACAATTGATGCCGCAATGATAACAAAGCAATTGAAGATAGGAGGAGAGGAGGCCACAGGATTGACCCCTGGTAGGAAGTCAACAGCTGAGAGTGATGATGAGTTAGAAGAAAGGCTACGGTCAGGGGAGCAATGGACGGTGAATACTGACTTCCGTATGAGACATTTGCGCAGGCGTCTCCGGTTTATGCAGTCCAGCCAGCACTCATTTCAGACATATATGGTAAAGATGATGAAGTCTAAATGTGAGGCTCAGGTCTTAGATGTTATTGATTACCAGCCTGCTGTTTACCCTCATTCTGAAGAGGAGGAAGCCTTTGAGGCAATTGCCCGGACTCACTATGCTGATCATGTGGATGAAGCTGCGCTTACTGATGGTGCTATATCTTCCCATGCTGCACACACTTCAGAGAGACAACCTGTTGTTGATGCCACTACCACAGAGACCACTGCTGCTGCTGCTGAGACTGGTGCCATGGATGAGGACAGGGGTATTGATCCTGAGTACAACCCCTTGCCTACTACTGATCCAGGCTCAGATTTGATGTTTACTGATGATGAGGAGTCTACTGACTAAACTCCTCATTTTGTTTTTACACATTTTCTGTTTTTATGGTTTTATTTTGGATATTTTTAGTTACTTTTGGTATTATTTTTAATTTTGTACATTTGTTAGTACATTGAGATTCTCTGTTTGGATGATGCACTTTTGCAATAGTACTGATGCTATTTGTTGATATGTGAATGTGTTTCAGAACTTCTCAACTGCTTTTTAGATTTAAATTAGTTGCTGGGGACAGCAACGTTTAAATCTGGGAATGGGGTGTGAATGAATGACATGATTGCAAAATTCCATGGTGATATCACATAGTTGATGATGACACACAGTTGATGAGCCACAAACAGGGAAACATCTCAAAACATCTCAATCCTTTCTTTTAAATTCTAGTGAATGTAGTTTTAGGTAGTTTAGGTTGTGTTGTATATGTACAAAGCTTGGATTTAGAGTTGAGATGATGTGAATTTTATGAGGATATGATGATCAAAGTTTTACATGATTGATCAAAAAAATTTGATGCAATTTGAAATCCTTGCATGTGTGCTAAATGATATGTTTGCATGACTCATGCTATGTGAGGAGTAGAGAGATCAGTTTGATGTATATAGAGGAATTCAAGCATGCACTCTGAACTGTGAGACATAGAGCCTATATAGAAATTTTTTTTGTTCAGAGAGCACTTCACTGTATAAGTAACTCTAGAACTTGCCCTGTTTCTAACTTGAAATAGTTCATGGTTTGTAATGTAGAGTTTATTGAGGCATTTTTCTTTTGAACCAAATTTTCCTATTGCATGGAAGCCTTAAGCCTAAACTTGTTGTGATAAAACTAAGAGCCCTGCACTTATTCCAGATCCTAAGTTTTTCAGATTATGTGTTCAGATAAGGGGTAAAGGATGAAATCTCTGTTGGAGAAAGGTGTTTCTGCAATGAATAAAAATCTTAAGTGTTAAGTGTTGGAAATTTGGAGAAAAAGAAGAATGAAAAGGAAAAAGGAAGTAAAGGCACAAAGTGCTTGGTTTGGAAAAGGAAAAGAAAAAGGAAATGAGGAAAAAGGGAAATCAAAACAACACAAAGTGTTGAAAGTTGGAAGAAATGGAGGAAGGAAGTTCAAGAAAAAGAAAAGTTGTAGAAAAGGTGGTGAAAAGAGTAAATGAAAAGGAAGAAGAGAATGAGAAGGATTAAGGAGTACATAGATAAATTCAATAGTGATCCTCCTCTTATCTGAATCTGATTCATCTATCTAACCTTCTGCAACATCAAATCCTACCTTTAGCCAACTACGTGCCAAGCCATTTTCCTAATCCTATCCCTAGTCAAGTCATACCACCAAAGCCTCTTTTGTTCTGGTTATGAATCACTGTCCCTATGGAAAGTGAGAAGATGGGCAAGCTTATAGTAGTTTGAGTGCAGTGGAAATTCAGTGATGAGTACACCCTTAGACACTAGAGTGCAAGAGAGTTTATTCTCACAATTTTTGAGAAGTTCCGAGTGAGGGGGTGTTTTGTGTTGAAGGTCTCTGCATTTCATCTTACTGATCTGTTGAAAGTCATGTGATGAGGTTAAGCAAGTCATAGTAAAAGATAGATTGCTGGGTTGTTAGATTGTATCTTGGAAAGTTGATCTGTCATATTTCAATCCAACCTCATAAATTTCATGTGTAAATAATCTCAACTCTTTCTCTGTCTTTAAAGTTATTGCTGAGGACAACAATATTCAAATCTGGGAATTGTGATGAACCCTTAGTTCATCATGGTTTTTAGTAGGAATTAGGATTAAATTGTGTGATTAAATGATGAAAAACAAGGTCAATGTCCTAAGATGTCCTCAATTACAAGTTCAAGAGCTTTATTGGAAATTTGTATGATTTTTTTTAGGAAAAGCAAGCCTAAAAGGCAACTAGAGAAGGAAGGAGATTCTGGAGCTCAAGAGGAGAAAAATTTCCTAAGTGTTGAGCGCTAAAACATCCACACTGAGCGTTTTAGCGCCCTGCTACATGAAGAGGCCAAAACTTGCTGGTGATGAGCGCTAAAACGCCCACACAGAGCGTTTTAGCGTGCTGCTGCACTTAGAAGATGGAAAATTGCTGGTCTTGGGCGCTAAAACGGCCTGCAATAAGCGTTTTAGCGCCCTGAAGTGGAAAAAGGACTCTGGTCTCCACCGCTAAAACGTCCAAATCAAGAGTTTTAGCGTTGGAGTCAGTTAAAGTCAGTTGAGCATTCACCAAGTTTGGACGCTAAAACGGTCATTCCTTAACGTTTTAGCGTTGGAGTCAGTTAAAAGCAGTTGAGCATACGTAAAGCATGGACGCTAAAACGGTCACTTATGGACGTTTTAGCGCCCACATCAGTTTTCTGTTTTTAATTGTAACACTATAAAAGGCAAAGCCTTCACACTTAGATAGGGATCTGATATATTCTCTCTTTCTCTTAAACTTTAGTCTGACTTCTCTCTAAATTCTCTTAGTGTTTTAGTTTTTGTAGTAGGATTTCTTTGTAATAGTTTGGAGATTGAAGACTTTCAACATGGAAATGAAGTTTGATTCTTCTTCTCTTGTCTATTCCTTAGTCATGTCTGAGTAGAGTCTTTGTAGTCAGAATGCAATAGAACTCCATGATAATATTATGTTGATCTGATTAATATGATGAAGTATTTTTCATGTGTTGATTTGAGATTTTCTGATTTAATTATTTCTATCAAGGAAGTAGTGTAGAACAGGGATGTTTATATGACTTCTGTATCTGATAATCTCAACATCAGAAGTCTAGTACTCAAGGGATTGATGCTAGAGTTCTGATGTAATCTTAAGACTTTAGTATGTCATGCATGTATTAAGAAAGAGATCACCAAGGGATTGAGGTTTCTGATTAATGTATATATCAGAGTAGTAAGGGATTACATCTTGATGATAAGTAAAAGGTTGATTAACATCACATGGAAAAGAATTCATCATATGATCAGTTTTTACATGGGTTATTATGGAGGAAAGTTGTTTTCTGACTACTTGTTTTATTAATTCTTAATCCATATTTATTTTGTGTCAAATTACTTACAATCAATTTTCTGGTGACAAATTATTCATGACTTTTACAAATTCTTATCTGATTCAAATTAGTTTTCTATGGTTTATTGGTGCTTGAACACAATTCCTCGTGGGAACGATCTTTACTCATCATTTTATTACTTGTACGACTAGTGCACTTGCTAAACGTCCAACAAATCCATAAGGAGGTAGTGTTGATTAAACATAGGCGAGATGAATTAATTATGTGTTATATGTATAACGAAGAAGTTGAGAGAATCGACATGGATGGCATTGAACAAGGTTCATTGAGAGTATGATTGTCCGTAACGGAATAATGGTCTAGCTTGACAGATATGCCATGAAGGAAACAAATGTGATTATATGTGTGCGTTAAAGTGTGAAATTCTCCTTGGAAATGGCTACTTTGTAGAGGTTCAGGTGTATGAAGTATAAGAGGATTGATCCATGATTGAGGTCTCTTGGAAATCTCAAAGAATGAATATCATAATTTAAAATGGCCTAATTACTAGTGGATGTTGTAATGCATTGTGAATAATACCTAATGTCCTGATGGCCAGTATACCTACTCTGATGAATAACGGATGATAATCCAGTGATGGCCTAAGTGCCAGTATACCTATATAGGTATGTACACATTGTGATGACCTGAGCGCCTAATTATTCGTGTTGAGGTGAATTATTAAATTTTTGGTAAAAGGACAATGAGGTCGAATGAAATCCCCGATGATGGGAAGTATCTGAAGAGATTGTATGATTAGTGAAAGAGCTAATGTACAATTCAATGTGAGATTGTAGGATTAGTGAAAGAGCTAATGTACAATTTAATGTGAGATTGTACGATTAGTGTATGAGCTAATGTACAATAGCACTTAGAATAGCATGATTAGTGTAAGAGCTAATGTGCTATTGAGTTTGAAAATGGCATTATTAGTGAAAGAGCTAATGTGCTATTGAGTTGAATTTGCATGATTAGTGTAAGAGCTAATGTGCTATTGAGTTTGAAAATGGCATTATTAGTGAAAGAGCTAATGTGCTATTGAGTTGAATTTGCATTAGTGTAAGAGCTGATTATTGAGTTGAAATTTGCTATGTTTGAAATTGCATTGTTAGTGGAAGAGCTAATGTGCAATAGAAATTAAAATTTGCATGATTAGAGAGCTAATGTGCAATAGAAATTGAAATTTGCATGGTTAGTGGAAAGGAACATACCCAGGAAGTCATAATGAATTATGCATATGTGAAATATGTTTAGTATACCACTATTCCTATAATGAGGGTAGCCTCATGTGTTTATACAAAACACATCTTGCCGTTAGATACAGATATATTATGATGGATATCTCTGTGTGGCTTATGTGCCCGGAGGGTATGGTTATCTCTGTGTGGATTACGTTCCCGGAGACAATTATTATCTTATATGAGTAATGGGAGACGAGGAAGTGTTCCGCATTGATGTGACTGTTAGTATAGTTGAGTTGAATTATATAAATGCACAAATAAGAAACGTTGGGAATGCTAATAGAACAGGGTCAGCTGGTGGTAGGTTATCATTACTGCATGGATCATATGGGTGGATTCTCTGATCGGTGGGTCATTACATCTGGGGCCCTGAGGACAGCAAGAGCTCGAGCGGTTAAACCTGAGAATGTTTTTACCCACTGTATTGGGAGAGTTTTGCCATATGATTAACGCAAAATGTGAGGTCAGATATTTGTAAATGAACAATAATATGTCAGATTTGGATATAAGAGGTGAGGTATAGTGTGTAAGAATTTAGAAGTGTGATAGTGAAGCACTATTGTGGGTGTAAAGTAAGTTCGATGAAATAATATCGGCTCCAAGTGAGGTAGTAAGTTTGTTGGAATTCTCGCCTTATGATAAAAGAGATAATAGTGTGATTTAATGTTGACAGATGGAGTAAGTGTCCTTCTAAGAAGGCTGGTGATGATCAAGAGTTCAGGTTAAAACGGTGAATTATTAGCCCTTATAAAAGGTAAATTGTGATGGAATCAAGCACGAATGTGTAATAATAGTTGGAAACTGGAATTGTAATTGGTTACCTAAAAGTTGATAGCCTGACTTTACTGGTTGAGTAGATTGAGGAGTGTTATATATAACTGCATATGCCACTTATAGTGGAAAGTGGGTGGAAAATGCACAATGCTAACGTTGTTTTGGTTAGGTACTAATGATGTTTGGTCGAGTGCTTCTGGTAGCTTTGAATATTCTGAGAGACTGATATACCAACCGATGGTAAATTGTAGAAGTAGTGGCAATGATGGATATAGTTTTATGTGACTTGACAATTAAGTTTCAAAGATTCCTACAGGATGTGACTTATATGTGAGAGATATGGCATTTTTAGTGGTCCATCAGTTACTAGTGAAATGGGTTTGGAAAATGATTCGTCCCGAGGTGTTTGGTGGAAGTTAGTAAAACTGTAAGGTGATAGTGTTTTGAGTTTGACATCCAGGATTAAATGACGATGATTACGAAAAAGTAGTATAAATAAGTGGAACATATGGTTAAGTTGCAACATCGGAGTGGAATGAAAGTTGAAAATAGTTAGTGAGAGAAAATATTAAGCATGAGGCCTTGATGTGGAGGTCATTGATGAGTGTGGTGTTTAGACTGTGAGAGGTCTAAGTATGGAGTTGAGCTGACTGAGTTGATAAAGTTGAGATGGTTAAGTTAATAAAGAGAGCAACAGTGAGCGTAAATTATGAATACGAGTTTGTAGATGGAAAAATTCAGGAGTGTGTTTGTGGTTAAAGAACCTTAAATGGTTAATCGAAAACATAAACTATGGTGAGGATTGTTAGTTTCGTATCACAAAGAGAAAGATATAGTTGTGAGTACCTAAGAAGAGGTGAAGACACGTGACAAGGAAAAATAAAGTATATAAGTATAGAATTTAATGTGAGTCGTAATTGTAGGACACGACAAAGTGCCTTTGAAACTAGAAAGTATGTGCTTGGGTGAAAGCCAAGAAAACAACGAGATGATAAGAGTAGTAACAGTAATGGAAAGGACTGGTATATTTGGGGGTGGTTGAAACAGTGAGGACAGCGAAAAGAGATAAGTACTAAAGAACATGTGAGTTGGAAATACTCCAGGAATAACTAGTGAATGTGCATGAGAACGGTTAGAGCCTAGTATGAAAACGATTAGATGCTTTTGAGAACGACCATGGGTCAGAAAGATAGATAGAGATGAGAATGAGGTGAATTGATATCAATAAATCTGTAATATGGTTATGTTATTACCAAAAAAAAATCGGCGAAAGTGAAACGGTAAACCAGAGAAAGTTTAAAGTATTGTGAATTAAAAGGTCACAGAACCATAAGATACGAGTAATTGTGAAGGATCAAAGGATAATGAGTATCATAAAAAGGAGATCATGCTTGTGATAAAAGTAATGTGGTAAAGATACACACTTGAGGATGCTACTTGGGAGCGGGAGGATGAGATTCTCCGGCTGTGTCCGAGTTAGCGCATGAGTATGAGTTAATTTTGCGGACAAAATTCTAAAAGGTGGGGTGAATATAACACCTCACATTTCTAAATTAAATATTTAAAATATTAAGTGAGTATTTAAGTGAAGGATTAGTGAAAATCCTAAAGATTAGGCCAAAATACAAAGAAAGGGCAAAACGGTAATTAGCCAACACGCAACCCTAGGAAGATAAAAATTGAGTAGAAGGTCTCAGATGATAAAAATAACCCTGGAAATGGATTCAGAACGAAAAATCGAGTGGTTAGGCAAATTCGGGAAAAATTGATGAATAGTGATTTTACCGGTGTAAAATACTGCGGTATAATTGTACCGATAAGCGTGAAATTTTTATCAGTATTTTTAGGAAACAAAAATATGACATGGACGAGAAAAATACGTAGGTCATGAATTTCTGGTTGAAATTAGGTGATTGATTAAAGTTAAATCGCGTGTGGGACCCACCTAAAGAAAAAAGTCACTTAAGTGAGTCATGTTCACTTTTTCCCTCACGCTCTCTCTCTTCCCTTCCCCTCTCATCCACGTGAAACAGCCCCCTCCCCAATTGAAACCCCACCAAGCTTTCTTCCTTTTCTAAATCATCCATTTCTCCACCAAAACCCTTGAAATTTATGTTGAAATTTATTGGAAAACCCATTCTAAAGCCATTGGTGATACTCCCAAGCCTTGAAATCGCCTCTTTGTGGAGCATTAGGCAAAAATCAGATCCGAAAATTTGAAGAAAATTGGATGTTCATGGAGCTTTTTGATCTTCTATTGCTTGGAGGAGTCTTGGGGTAGCTTCTAGCCTTTGTTGTGAGTATGTTTCCATCCCATTTACATGGTTTAATTGTGATTGAATTTTTGGAAACCTAAAGCTTGATTTGATGATGGGTTGTGTTAGGGGGCTCAATTGGAAAATGTGTATTAGCTGATAATGTCTTAGAATGACGTATTAAAGCTAGAAATGCAATGAAAATTTTAGGTGAAAAATGTTGATTTTAACTTAGGAAAATTTTGAGTGCTTATGATGTGGAAATTTGGAAATGTGTTGAGATGTTAGTAATGAGTTGTTGAATGATTGTATGATAAAAATATGAGATTGTAGGTGAAGTGGAATGGTTGAAAATGGAAAGAAATCCTTTGGGATTCCCTAGGGCATAATTCGGCCATTGTGGGAAAAATGAGTAATTGTGTTGGAAAAATAATTTGAATGGTAATGTGTAACTGAATGGTCTTTAGATGGGTTGTGTGATGGATTGATAGTGGAAGAATCAATGGAAATTAATAACTTGTGTTTAGGGACATAATGAACCTAGAGTAAGCTATTTGGTAAAACGATGCTTAAAAGACGTAAAACGACGAAACGACACTTGAATTAGCCTTATGGCAACCTAAGGATGAGTAATAAAATGAGAAAGAAAATTTAGAAAAATAAATCTCAAATTAACACTACTATGGCCGAACCATCAAGGAGGATGGGGAGGATTTCGTGTTTTTCGCGTTTTGACGTAAATTGACGTATACTGATGGTTGTACGTGGTTGTATAGGTTGCCGTACGTCGACTTAAATCCTGAACAGTGAATCAGTGGATTTCCCTTGGTCCTGGACCAAGTGGATTGAGGTAAGTGATTGAATCAATGCATGTATAATTGTGAATTAGCATGTATTGTTTGAGTTTTGAGTGATTGGGAATGTCCTCTGTGTAGGCATTCTGTTGTGTACCAAGTTGTGAAATAAGCTGCTGCGGAGCTAAGGGAAAGAACAAATTAAGGTAACCTCTTGGTACTGGGGCTTGTTCCCCTTTTATGTTCCACCATACCCGTTGAGGGTGATGGTAGGAAGTGTATATGAGTAGTGTAGAACAGCATGAGCATGCATGTAGCATTATGAGGGTACTTATGTACCGAGTCTCTGGCCAGTAGACAGTTTTAGCATTCGGGCAGTTTCAGACTTCCACTGGATAGGTCTCCGAGAGGGAGTTCCAGTTGACCTAGGGTCGTGGTGTGTGATCCGGATAGGAGCACACTAGGAATGTCTCGGGTGTTATGGTTGGTTTGGGCATCATGGTTGTGGTTCTTGGAACACACCTTGGATGATACCCGTAGGCTTATATATGCCCAGGGCGTGCGTGGTATTGGTAGCTACCATCCCGCATCGTCGTATTTTGTATCCCGATATTCCCCAGTTTCTCTAAATCCCTTGCTTTATCCCGTTTTGAAAGTGGTTGTTTTATACTATTGATATGCATCGAAGTGAACCATTGGGCGGAGTTTTCTCCAGAACCTCTGGGTTACTGAGATATATTCGTATATCTCACCCCGTCTCGGGGCATTTATTTCAGGAGGTAGCAGTGGAGCTGGAGCCGCGGGCAAGAGGCCTGCAGAGTGAGCAGTGGAGTGCTTAACATTTTGCATTTTGTTGGCCGTGTGGCCTAGGCTAGACTTAGGGCATGAACATCTCATATGTATGTAGGATGAGCTTCATTAGCATATTTGTTCATGCCATTTTGCCTAAGTCTAGTAGTCATGTCATGTAGTTTATTTTACCATTTGTATTTAAGTTGTAATATTGGAAGATTGTAATTAAGTTTAATTTGTAAGTTGTAAGTTGTAAAGCAAATATTGTAATTGTACCTTGATGCATGACAAGTTATGATGGAAGGGCCTTAGGCCTATTTTAGATGATGATTACAAGTATGATGAAAAAATGCATGAAAGTGATGTTAGTGATTGCAACTATTTAAGAATGATTAAAGTGAACTATGTGTCTAATAACTATAAACTGGATTGGGTTGTAAGTGCCCCAAGGCATTGTTGGTCCTTGTGTGTGCCACCCATTGGATTATTACTGGATTATTATTGGATTATTAGGTACAATTGAAGTACTTTTGAGTTGTACAAATTTGGGGATTTAAGGAAAAACAAAGAAAACTCTGGCGAATTTTCTGTAGAATTGGCAGATTTTAGGTGAACTTCGGGAGAGCATATCTCCCTCCAAAGAGGTCCAATAGGGACGTGCCATACGCCATTTTGAAGGTTGAGATGTCCTCTACCTTGTGTCAAAATTTGGGAAAAATCTGGGTTGGTCTTCGACCTGAAACAAATGGAGGAACGCAGACTGCTCATGTGCCTACTGCACATGTGGCAGTTCTGGACCAGTTTTGGGAAATTAATTCCCGCTTCGTTTCTCAGTCAAATTAAGCGTATGATATATCAAATCGAAGATTGAGGTGTCTAGTTTATGGTGTAAAATTTTGAGGGCAATTTTATTAGTGGATTCAGTGCAGTAATTCAGAGAGTGAGAGAGGTTTTGAGCTGTTTTGGGGTGGGTTGGCTGTTTCGCTTATTCAACTTCAAACGGCGATAACCGGAGCAAATGAGCTCCGAATTGAGCGTGTGATAGCTTGTTGAAAAGGGAATTAAGTAAGACAAAAATATAATCTGAGAAGAAGGTCTGGTTATGAGCGGTGTGTTCGCAGAAAATTAATTAGTGAACCATGTTTAAATAGGTAAAAACGTATAGTTTAGTAATTGGCTAAGTGGGTTTATGGGAACCCCTTAGTAACTTATAATAAGTAAAGTGTAATGTAAAAATAGTTAAAATAAATATTCCGCAAGAGTTAACAGTTGTAGTCACAGTTTTTAATTATTACGCTTTTTATTGTTTTAAATGCTCGCGTAATAATCGGAAAAAGTTTATTCGCATTTTTATAAATGAATTGCTGTGATTGTAACTGCGCTTAATATCATAATTAATGTTAACAATACCGGTACGTAACGGGCTGTTACAATTAACCAAATTAATTAGGTTTTACATGTATTAAATTTATGTATACAGCACGCTTATGTGACACTTCTAGCGCACCATAGGAGTAGAAATGTAGGAAATGTAGATAAAAAATCTTGAGCCCTTTAAGGTGGAAAACCGTATGGGTAGGCTTGGGAAGCTTTGGAAAATTTTGCTATTAATAAGTTAGTAAAGAAAGAACTGGAAGTCAGAAAAATTATTAAAAATTGTTGGTGTTGTGAACTTAGAGAACAACATACTAGAAAGCCTAAATCGCTCCATTAGTCTTGTGGAAAAGGTTGTGACAATAGAATTTTGGTGCGTCTTGTGAAGTCTGGAAAACCGTATAGGTCTGTTTGGTTAAAATAAATCAATGTGCCTAACTTGCTTTAGTATAAATATTAAATTACAAAATATTTGAAAACATTATCTAAGTGATATATTTTTATAACCATAATAAGTGTAAGTGAAAATTTAAAACCATATAAGTATTAAATGATAAATTATTTAATCATAATAAATTTAAATAACAAGTTTAAAAATAGTGTAAATCAAACAATAAAGCATACAATCACAATAATTTTTTTTCTATTTTTATTTAAAATCACAATAAAATCACAATGAATAATAAATTTTGGGTCCTGTTCGTGTTGCGTTGGTGGTAGTGTGTGCAGGGTTTAATAGTAGCCATAGCCACCCTTCATAACTAATACTCCTCTTTCGCGAGAGCCGAAAACCTTGTGCATCAGTACTACATACACATACAGATACACATACACCACCATCGTTGTCTTCTCTTTCCCACTTTCACCGCATTTCCAATTTGCAATCAGAAATCGAAGTTTTTTTTCTCTATATTCAAGAATGACGGAAAGTTTCTTGATCAAAATGGAAACTCTGAATCGACCTGGTTCCGCTCCCGGTGCCTCGACTGCGGCTTCCAAGAAGCACGATGGTTCCGAATTATCCGACTATGGCTTGGTTCCGGAGCTCAGCTTCGGGATTACCTTTCGAAGAATAGTGAGTTTCTTCGTCTCTCAAATATTTTTTTTTTGCTTTCGTACAACATTAGAAACTCGGTAAGTGGTTCACGCGCAGCTTGAAAATTCGGGATGCAAATTAGATTACGCTTGATGATTTTGATATGGGCTTCTTTTTTTCTATTTGTGTCCTTTCTACTTTTTTTCCCGGGTCATGTAGTTTTCTTTTTCTTTTTTTATTATTATGGCAATTTTTGTGGTCTATTCTTTAAAGTGATTGATTTCACATTTATGTTGTAACACCCTCTCTTGTAGGCCTCCAAGAGAGTTGTTTGCTAAGCGGAATTAGAGTTTTATAATAGTATTTTAGAGACTGAAAAAAAATCGCTTTTACATTGCCAATTAAAACCAAAGAGGGGATCTGGTTAATTACAAAAATCAGAGTACACAAAATTTCTTAAACTTATTAAAAATATAAATTTCCTGATAGACCTTGCTGTCTTTAAGAATTCGTATAAAATCCAGTTCAACGATTGAAAAATATATTCTTTGGAATCTGGAAACTAGCCATCTGGGGCTTCACGTTCATATAAAATAATAGTGATTTGGAGCTCGTTTGCCCCTCGAAACATAACTCGCAAAATAAGAGAGAAAATAGTGGAAATATCACAAATGTCCTGGCTGGTAAAATTCATAATAAATCGATCTTTCAGAATTTCTTTGCAAGGTTTATATATAATGAAACTAGACACCTAGGGCTACGCGTGCATATAAATTATAAGAAAATCGGAGGTCCGTAGCCCCAGTACGACAACTTACAAAGTGCTCGCAAAGACTTTTCAAAACTCAGCATTTAGATAACATGTCAAAATCCTTTTCGCAAACGTTTCAACATCTTACGTCCTCCTGCCATTTTGTAAAAATAGCAGCCCCAAAGGGGTGAGAGAAAATCTCAGTAGTGTGGCAACAAAACCATAATGCAACAATATTAACTTGGCACAAAATCATAAATAGTCACTTCAAACATTTAATCCTTTTCATCATATATCATAACGCGTATATAACACCCTTTTCCTTTACGCTCATAGCACCGTCGTGCGCGTAGCATCACAGTGGGTATTCCTAATGGCTCCCATGAAGGTGAATCCCACTGTGGAACCTATGCGGACTGAAGCCAAGTGTCCCCTCTCCTGGTACCAGGCATGCCTATATGATGCATGCTCAGTCACATGTCCTCAATACAAATATATATATTCAAGATGTCATGAATCAAGTACACATGCCATGTTATGCAATCGCACCCAACAGAAAAATGTATTATGATGTAAAATGCATGCATATATCATATCATTCTTTCATATTCTTACCATTGGCTCATCATCATCATAACATACATAGAACAAATGTGAGCAACACATCTGACATCACAATTCCATACACTAGCCAATAGTCACATTAGGTAATACCGCCTACACATACCTCAAACGTCACAATAAATTTTACCAGGCAGCAGCGTATAATTCCAAGTTTCAAAAGTTTTTCGCACCTAGTATACAGCGTAACAAAATCAGAATGCATTCCAACCATTCCTAACAAATATAATCAATTTTCCCATGCTCAAATGCCTTTGCACCTATTCGGCCATTAGAGTCCTTTTCAAAAAAAATATTCTGACTTCAATAATAATTTTCTAACGTCTAATCATTGATTAATTACCCCCAAACAGAACTGGTTTAGGCACAAAGAACGTTTTGAAGGTCCCATCATATACTTTCCGTTTTCCTACTCATAAGTTGCGCAAGAATGAGGGCCTATAATCATGTCGTCTAGGTAATTAAGAAAAGAAATATAACACCTCAAGGCTTTACTAAATTTATCACATAGGAGTTCATGGCAATTTATTCAAATTTGTAATTCTACAAGACTGAATGACGTGCAGGAGGGCCTAAACCATACTGTATTTTTATTTCAAGAAAAACCTAATATATATCAGAATTTTACCAAGACAGAATGGGCTTGTCTATGCATTAATTGGGAGCTTATTCAAAAATTCAACTTCCTCGTACATAGTACACTACAAGAGCCTAATCATGCTGTTCAAATTGCATTGTTTCATGAATTCTCAGAGACATAATTCAAGTCAGAATCGGTTTCATGTACCAACCATTTAAGATGACTTATTCTAATGCATTTACTCCATATTGAGTGCGCTAAAAAAAAAGTCCAAGGATGCTGTTTTGTTATTTAATTTGTAACAGCCCAAAATTGATTACAAGGTTATCCAACGTTTATTTTTCATGCTTACCACCAGGGTCCATCGAATTTTTAAAGCAGAAATACAAGGTATAAATTTTCTAGACTAAAACTTGCTAGGCTGCTCATTAATCAGCCAATGTTTTCAACAGAATTTTTCTTTTTTTTTCATTCTTCCTAATATAAACAAAACTGAACAGCAAGAACGCAAACAGTAAGAACACAGGGAAATCACTTACTGTTCCTCGCCCACAACCAAGAAATCAACTCTAAAAATGGAGAGCTTCTACTACCCAAAGCTCCACACGGTCCAACCTAGCAGCGTACAAGGAATATGAAGGCTTCCCAAAACAAAAGCTTTTTCAAACAACAAACCAGACCCCATGAGAACCGTATTTGGAATAGGAAATGATAAGAGGGTAGCAAACACTCACCTCTTTGAGAATGGTTTTCGGCCAGCAAAGGAAGAGAGAAGAGGCGTTGAATTATTCTGACTTCTTGCTCTTGGAGCTCTCGGTTTTAAGGGAGAAGGAAATGATGGTTTGTTAAATTTATTTATTTATATATATTTTTTTTCTTGATGTCCCAACTTCACTAAAGTCACGGTTTATTAAGTGGAAGGAAGGGAATGATTTTGCTGGGTTTGTTGTTGTTTCTGGTTTAAGACTTCAGTCTGTATTCTTTTCTACAGAAATCAGCGCATGAGGGGTAAGAGGAGAGGAGTTTTGATACAGAATACAAAGACTACACCAAACAGAATTTGTCCAATACTTTCTACTCTTTTCAACGGCTGAGAGGGTGAGGAGGAGTGAGGTGTTCCAGTGTTGTGGCCCAGCCCACCAGGGCACAACCCAGACGCATGCGGACCAGCCCAAAATACTTGGATGACTACCTCACATGATCCACGCCAGCATTGCAAGTTGTTCTGGCTTAATTTTCAATAAACATGCAGTTTAACTCCACCTAGGAGATTAGTTATTCCTATTCCTATTTTTAGGATTTGTTATTTCCTTTCGTAATTTTAGGATTTATTGTTTCAACAACTTTCGTATTTGAATTCTAGATTAGGATGCGCACTTCTTTAAATATTGCAAATCAAACCTCAATGAAAATAGAGTTGTTTGACAGTTTTGTTATCTCCCTCTTCGCTCCTCCTTCCACTTCCCCTTCTCCTCCCTACATTTGGTGCTTTCATTCCTGAACTTACCTCCATGGCTGAAAAGACTACCTGCATGGCCCAGATGCAAGACCAGATCACCGCTGTTGAGGAACGGCTAACTACGTTCATCACATCCGCAAATGAAGACCGGCAAACCTTCATGATGCAAATGCAACGCTCCAACCAGGAGCAAATCGACCACAGGTTCGATCAGTTCCAGCGCGAAATAACAGCTCTCTTCGAAGCCCAACGCCTCAACCAACCTGCAGGTAGCGTTCTTGGCCCAGGTCCAACGCGTGCAGATCCGAACCGGCCAAAACCGGTCTGCCTTGTCTTCCCTCGGTTTGCCCAGGGAGACCCTACATACTGGTTATTCGCAGTGGACAAGTATTTTGAATATTATGCAATCACTGAACCTGAGAAGCTCCGTCTGGCCGCCTTCCACCTAGATCCACCAGCATTAAGCTGGTACCGCAATTTGTCTCGCGAGGGACTCATTGCAACCTGGAGAGACTTTCGTACAGCCATAATCAGTAGATATGGCCCAACGGTTTATGAGGATCCAACAGGAGCATTATGCCGACTGACTCAAACAGGATCGGTCCGTGATTACCAAGCAGCATTCGAAACTATGTCCAGTAAAGTCCACGACATAACGGACGCCCTTCGAAAAAGCATGTTTATCTCAGGTCTCAAACCAAAGGTGCGTAGTGATGTGCAAGCCCATTTACCCGAGACCTTCCATGCAGCCTGGGGCCTTGCCAGAGATTTCGCAGACGCGGAGGATCGCACACTACGATGGGGACAGCGTAACCAATCTAACATCACCACTCAACCCGGCAAACCACCAACACCCCAGTCAGCTTCCATACCCATACGGCGGCTCTCCCAAACAGAAATGATGGCAAGACGAGAAAAGGGCCTGTGTTACAACTGTGACGAACGATATGTTTTTGGACATAAATGCAAACCAGGTTCTACCTTTATGTGCATACTAGTAGATGATGATGAAGGGATTGCGCATGCGGAGGATACAAAGGAAGAATCTATTCCGGACACCCCGGCGTACCCAGAAATCAGTTTCAATGCCCTCTTTGGTCACCACTCAACCAAGGCATTTCGACTGACAGGCACTGTTAAAGGCACAGCTATCCAGATACTGATAGACAATGGCAACACCCATAACTTTATTACAGAACGTGCTGCAAATCACTTGCACTTACCCATCCAGTCCATCAACCCATTCAAGGTCCAAGTGGGAAACAGGGACAACCTATACTGCAAAGGGATGTGTACTAAGGTTCGTATAACTCTTCCGAATCAACATGTTTTTGAATTTGACCTTTTTGTGCTAGAACTCCAGGGAGCAGATATCGTCCTCAGCGTTCAGTGGCTATCAACCTTGGGACCCGTCATAACAGATTACCACACACTAACTATGACCTTTACCCACCACTCCAAACCCGTCACTCTTCAAGGGAATACCGGTCTAACACCTTCTGCAATTACCAACTCCCAATTACACAAACTCATCGCCCAGGAACCAATCCAGGCCTATCTCATGTGCATGACGGCATCCACTCCACCACCACATACAGACCCAACCCCTACAATCCCACACACCATTTCTCCCATCCTAACCAATTTCCAGGACGTTTTCCACAAACCCACTACACTCCCACCATATAGACCAACAAACCACCATATCCACCTTCTCCCGAATACAAAACCAATACAGGTACGGCCCTACCAGTATCCACATTACCAAAAAAACGAGATTGAGAAGCTGGTCACAGAGATGTTGCAGGAAGGAATAATACGGCCCAGTCAGTCTGCCTATAGCTCACCGATCATACTAGTAAAGAAAAAAAATGGAACGTGGCGTTTTTGCGTTGATTATAGGGCCTTAAATGTAATCACGGTGCAAGACAAGTTTCCCATTCCTACCATAGACGAATTATTGGACGAACTACATGGAGCATCCATTTTTTCCAAACTCGATCTACGGTCCGGCTACCACCAAATACTCATGGATGCTTCTGATGTTCACAAGACAGCCTTCCGAACACACCACGGCCACTACGAACTCCTGGTGATGCCATTTGGGCTATCCAATGCACCATCTACCTTCCAAGCTACTATGAATGAGGTTTTCTCAGCATTTTTAAGAAAATTTGTGATGATTTTCTTTGATGATATCTTAATCTACAGCACAACACTGACTGCCCACAAAGAGCACCTGCTGACTGTCTTATCCATTCTACGGAAACACTCATTTTTTGCAAAACAGTCTAAATGTTTGTTTGCCAAAGAGCAGATCTAGTTTTTAGGCCACATTATTTCTGCGAAAGGTTTGTCACCAAACCCGGCAAAAATTAGTTCAATCACAAATTGGACACAACCTAAGAACGTGACTCAAGTACGGGCTTTCCTAGGTTTGGCTGGATATTACAGGCGATTTATAAAACATTTTGCCACCATAGCTGCTCCTCTATCAGACTTAACCTCTAAAACAGAATTCAAATGGGGAGACAAGGAGTCTGCGGCTTTAGACAAATTGAAGCTATTACTCACCACAGCACCTATTCTGATTTTACCCGATTTTTCAATTCCATTTATCTTAGAGACAGATGCATCAGGTGTTGGAATCGGAGCAGTCTTAATGCAGCGTGACAGACCTATTGCGTTCTACAGCAGGAAACTATCCCCGGCAATGCAGAAGAAATCAACCTACATACGCGAAATGTTTGCTATTACTAGTGGCGTTGCAAAATAGAGACAATATTTATTAGGAGCTACTTTCATCATTCGAACTGACCATAAGAGCTTGTTCCACCTGATGAACCACGTCGTTCAAACCCCAGAGCAGCAACAGTTCCTGTCACAACTTCTAGGTTTGTCATACACAATTGTCTACAAACCAGGAAAAGCCAATGCAGCTGCAGATGCTTTGTCTCGATTTCCAGAAGGAGGCACTGAGTTACCTCACCCCCAGCTTGCCACAATCACAGGGCCAACATGCAACATCACAAACATTCTACAGCAGGAATTAAAGCAAGACACCTACGCTATTACAGTAATCCAGGGCCTTATTACAGAACCAAATGAATGGGAAGCATGGAAAATAAAAAACGATATGCTTTTTCACAAGTCCAGAATTTATATTCCGGAACAATCCACTCTGAAGGAGAAGCTTCTCCACGAGTTCCATAGCTCCTTGCAAGGGGGACACTCAGGGGTCCAGAACACGTTCCTACGCATCAACACAGTTTTCACCTGGAAGGGATTGAAAAGAGATGTTAAGAATTTTGTCAAACATTGTGAGATCTGCCAGAAAGTGAAACCACAAAACCATTCCCCGTACGGGCTACTGCAACCCATAACACCACCCAACACTATCTGGACCGACCTTAGCATGGACTTTATCACCCATTTGCCTAACTCTAACGGTTTTAGTGTCATTTTTGTTACTGTGGACAGGTTATCGAAAGGCGGACACTTTGTACCCTTACCAGCCAACTTCACAGCAGCACGAGTTGCCAAGGCATTCTGGGAATCTACCGGAAAGCTCCATGGGTTTCCAAAAACCATCATCTCCGATCGGGACCCAGTCTTTCTCAGCAACTTTTGGCGAGCACTGTTTGAACTTCAAGGCACAAACCTGCGTTACAATTCAGCATATCACCCGCAAATCGACGGTCAAACTGAACGCGTCAACAGGTGTTTAGAACAGTACCTTAGAGCTTTCGTACACGAGAACCCGAACCACTGGTCACGAATCTTGAGCTTTGCTGAGTTTCATTTCAACACCTCCTTCAACAGATCGACGGGTTATACACCATTCGAAGTCACGTTTGGTGTTCCTCCACCGAACTTGTTAACGTACTGTCTCGGCTCCAGCACCTTAGAAGCCATCGACACAGATCTGTCACATAGAAACAAAATAATGGAAAACTTGAAGCAAAATCTAAATCAGGCTCAGATAACAATGAAGGCTTACAGCGACAAAAAGCGAAAGCAATGGGAGTTCAAGGAAGGAGAAATGGTTCTACTTAAACTACAGCCTTACCGACAGATCACCGTCCAGAAACGAACCTCTTAGAAGCTCGCACTACGGTATTATGGTCCGTTTGAGGTGCTGCAACGCATCGGTCCCGTCGCCTACAAGCTCCAGTTACCAGAGTCTTCAAGGATACACCTTGTGTTTCACGTTTCCCTACTCCAACCGTTTGCTTCGCCAACCTCGTTCACGGTCCACCCACTTCCACCCCATTCGAAGGATAACAACCCACTTCACCGTGCCGTCGCTATACTCGGCGAAAGAAAAGTTTGGAAAAAGGGGAAGCTAGTTAAGGAGGTCTTGGTCCAGTGGACCGACGGTGCACCAGAAGATTCATCATGGGAAGAAGAAATGGCACAAGCTAGTGAAAAGGAAGACACGATGCAGCAGGGAACGGATGAGGACACAAGGAAAAGTGACGATGCCCATTCATTGTCCAAATCTTTAAGGCACGCCTCGGACACAGCAACCAAGACAACTATGCCACAGCAGGGTCCTCACGTTACTTCACCTCGAGACGCAACCCAACGGGCTGAAGATCAGATTTGCTCCATGCGGCACGCTTCCAGTGGAAGGAAATCCAACGCAATCTCCATCCATGCGGACACGGATAATTCAAAAGGGGCAGTGATGTTGTGGCCCAGCCCACCAGGGCACAACCCAGACGCATGCGGACCAGCCCAAAATACTTGGATGACTACCTCACATGATCCACGCCAGCATTGCAAGTTGTTCTGGCTTAATTTTCAATAAACATGCAGTTTAACTGCATATAGGAGATTAGTTATTCCTATTCCTATTTTTAGGATTTGTTATTTCCTTTCGTAATTTTAGGATTTATTGTTTCAACAACTTTCGTATTTGAATTCTAGATTAGGATGTGCACTTCTTCAAATATTGCAAATCAAACCTCAATGAAAATAGAGTTGTTTGACAGTTTTCTTATCTCTCTCTTCGCTCCTCCTTCCACTTCCCCTTCTCCTCCCTACATCCAGCCAATGAGATAGCATGCAAACTGCGTTCTCTTCTCTTATTGGATGCATGCTAGGGGCTGAACAAGTTTTGAATTAAAGCTGAAAAATTTATCCAAAGCAGCAAGCAATCAGACTCCTTTTTGGAGCTCTCTAAGCGCATGTGATGAAAGAAGTAAAGAGAGGTTGACTTGGTTTGGCTAAATGAACTTAAACAGAATTTTTGTTTCCTATTTCACTATCCTAGACGCACAAAGGAGAGAAGGTGGGGTTCTTGCCATGTGGAGATTTCAACCAATGGGAGACTGCCATGATGGGATCTCTTAAGTTGGGATAAGACTAGGGCAAAGCGTGAATGAGCTTGGGCTGACTCATGGATGTTTCTTAAGGCCCTATAAGTTCGGCCCACTAGGCTTAGGAATCATGAGTTTACAAATTCAATTGCTTTGTTATTTTATGACTAGCCCAAGAGTTACTAAGTTCCCTGTCTTGTAAATGATTTTAATTCCTTCTACATGTTGCCATTACCTTTATTTATACATTTATAATAAAAGTTTCACATGCGTAATAGGTACTCACTTATTCTTGTAATTAGTTATTCATTTACCCTGGTTATTCAAATGAGTCCCTAATTTAAATTAGTTCCACTCTCAAATTTTATCCTATCCTACACTACATACAATTCGATTTCACGCCATGCTTCTACGCTCCCTATTGCAAATTAATTCCTTTCTTATCAACTTTTTATTTCATGTATCCACTACGTATTAACTAAGGTTTTATTCTTTGTAATAAAATTAATTACATACTTTTAATGAGTACTCATATAATATTAAATGGTGTTATGCTTTCTATATATTACAATTAAATTATGCCTATACTCATAACTAGAATTCCACATGCCTAGAATAAATTCTCACCTATCATAATTCAAGTAAATTCCCTAACTCAATATTAATTCCATACTAATAGCAAAATAATTCGAAGACCAACGTATATTATATGTAATTCAAATTCTCTCACTTGCATTCTCATGCCTTATCGTATTTATATATATTTTTCCTAATTACGTGGGATGTTACATATGTGAAGGATATCAACTTTTTCCCCCTCCACATTCAACTACTTGTATTCTTAATCCTCTGATTTTATTTTCGTCTTGAATACAAATTTTGTTTTAAATGCAATCACAAAGTCCCTTATATTGATCCCCCCTCTTCCCGAGATTTATTTCCTTATTCTGCTTGAGAGCTTTGGCATTTTTATTCTTTGGGCTTATAATTAAATTAACAATAAATATTAAATTAAAAAAACTTAGAAAATATATTTTGAAATTAATTTATAAATTATCTTACCTTTTTTATCTAAAAAATATGTTAAAAAAATTAAAAATTATAATTTAAGATAAATTACATATGTATCATCAAAATACGATATTCACTTTCTTTAGATAATTTTATAATGATATGGGGTAAAAAATAGATAAAAATTAATCATATTTGATTTGAATTGATTTTCATGATAAAAATAAGTCAATATTTTGAAAATTTATTTTTATTTATTTGCTTTAAATGCATTAGATGGGGATATAAAATAAAGAAGAGGGAAAATAAGATTTTTTATATTTATTAAATTATAAGGATATAATTGATATTATTATTAATTTAAATTAATTTAAATTTAAATGAGTAATTTATATATTTCGGCACATAATAATTTTAATTTGTAATATGATAATAATATAAGATAAAAGTTAAGAAAAATATAAAAAATGTATATATAAAATCACAGAAATCTAAGTGATATATTTTTATAATCATAATAAGTCTAAGTGAAAATTTAAAACCATATAAGTATTAAATGATAAATTATTTAATCATAATAAATTTAAATAACAAGTTTAAAAATTAAGTAAATCAAATAATAAATCAGAAAATCACAATAATTTTATTTCTATTTTTTTTTAAAATCACAATAAAATCACAATAAATAATAAATTATGGGCCCAGTTCGTGTTGCGTTGGTGGTAGTGTGTGCAGGGTTTAATAGTAGCCGTAGCCACCCTTTATAACTAATACTCCTCTTTCGTGGAAGCCGAAAACCTTGTGCATCAGTACTACAAACACATACACATACACATACACATACACCTCCACCGTTGTCTTCTCTTTCCCACTTTCGCCGCGTTTCCACTTTGCAATCAGAAATCGAAGCTTTTGTTTCTCAATATTCAAGAATGACTGAGATTTTCTTGATCAAAACAGAAACTCTGAATCCACCAGGTTCCGCTCCCGATGCCTCGACTGCGGCTTCCAAGAAGCACGACGGTTCCGAATTATTCGACTATGGCTTGGATCCGAAGCTCAGCTTCGGGATTACCTTTCTAAGAATAGTGAGTTTCTTCGTCACTCAAATATTTTTTTTTTTGCTTTCATACGGCCTTAGAAACTCCGTCGGTAGTTCACGCGCCGCTTGAAAATTTGGGATGAAAATTAGATTACGATTGATGATTTTGATATGGGCTTCTTTTTTTTGTGTCCTTTCTACTCTTTTTCCCGGGTCATGCAGTTTTTTTTGATTTTTTTATTATTATGGCAATTTTTGTGGTCTATTCTTTAAAGTTATTGATTTCACATTTATGTGAAGGATATCAACTTTTTTCCCCCTCCACATTCAACTACTTGTATTCTTAATCCTCTGATTTTATTTTCGTCTTGAATACAAATTTTGTTTTAAATGCAATCACAAAATCCCTTATATTGATCCCCCCTCTTCCCGAGATTTATTTCCTTATTCTGCTTGAGAGCTTTGGCATTTTTATTCTTTGGGCTTATAATTAAATTAACAATAAATATTAAATTAAAAAAATTTTAAAATATATTTTGAAATTAATTTATAAATTATCTTACCTTTTTTATCTAAAA
>NW_026896690.1:0-25248 GCF_033153095.1 Gastrolobium bilobum | reverse complement strand
ATTAGTTAACCTATTTCAGAATTTGAGCTCAAATAAACCCCTTAAAAGTAGAGAAAAGGATTTGTCCTTTTAAAGGACAGAACCTTGTGTCCTATTGGTTTTTGACACTATATCTTACTGGTAAGACATAGTTATAATATGAAAAATTACTTTTTTTTCTCCTTTCCTCAGTCACTTCAACTGACGTGTAGAGAGAAAAAATAACTTTTCATGAAAATAGTTTTTTATGTTATAACTATGTCTTACCGGTAAGACATAATGTTAAAAACTAAAAAGACATAATTTGTGTTATTTAAAAGGATACACACTTAACTCTTGAAAATAACAATCACGAAACCAAATGAATAACAGGTCTATAGTTATGGAATATGAAAACACAAAAAATAGTCAAATTGTTCATTTGAATTTTCAATGTTATGTGATATTATTTAGTACATAATTTAGATCATTATGCTACAATTCATATTAAATTTTTTTTCCTAATAAATATTTTAATAATTTAATATGTCAAATTTTCTGGCACCACCTAAATTATTGGGCTGGCTCCGCAACTGCATATAAGTTTACTTATGCATGTTAGTTAATGGAACTCCTCTTGCTTTATCATTTGAAAATAAATTAATGATGACATGAGCAAAAATGTGTTGATAACTCAATTTCTGATAAGATTCTTATGTGCAAAGCTAATTCACCTATAAAGTCAATTGTATTAGAAAAGATTATTTTCTTTTATTTATCTAGATTCATTAGCTGTTTTACTGTTTGGTTGGTGATGTGGTTGTAATATATTTGATTTTCCAAGTTAAAATACTAAGCTTTAAGGTCAAAAGAGCATACTTATCAATACATTTTATGGATTAATTGTTAGTTTTTCATTTTCAATGTTATTTCTCACTCAAGTTTATATTTGGATAGGAATTTAGCATGAAAAATGAGAATTTGCGCAGAAGGAAAATTTGGATCAGATGGGCGGCGCTATCAGCGCGGAATAAATGCATTTTCAGTGAAAAATCCGCGCCATCAGCGCGGAAGAAGTATGACCGGCGCTGATAGCGTGGATTAATTCAAATTCAGTACAAAAAGGCGCCATCAGCGCCGGTTTTCGAGCAGGAAGACACCGTGTTTTGAACGCGTGCGTGCAAAATTAAAAAGGGGGATCAGAAGACAAAAATGATAGAGAGGGAGAGCTTGAAAAGAACTTCTGGAGCTTTTTGCGGAGATTGATCTTGGAGATTATTTTCTCTTCCTTTTGAATTCTTATTCTTCTTTTATGAATCATTGTAATTCAGCGATGACCATGTCTGGCTAGTTTCCTTCATTGTGGGTAGGGTCACAGTTGGTTAAAAAGACAACTCTTAAAACCTATCACCCAATACTTAGGACAAAAAAAGGTAAAATAATATAGGATAATATATTTATGGGATTAAAGTGTCTGCTGTAACTTTAGATAAAAGTGCCTGCTGTGCAATTAAACAGTGTCGTTTTGGTCTTTTTTTAAAAGTCAAATTGCTTACTGTGCAACTCTTCCGTATTCATCTTGTTCGCAAGATCATTCAGTAATTTGACTATCTTTACTGACATATGAATTAATCGCATCGAGAGAATGACATGTTTTGGTCGGAGTGGGTGATCGCGGAACCCAATTAAAATGGCGACAATAACAAAAAAAATGGAATGCAATAAAGTTAATATTACATGATGCTAAATGCACGATTGAACAGTTAACTTATAGTCTATTCTATAGAATGCATAATATAAATAACTGGTGTAAACGAACGCCATAATATAACAATCGAAGAGTTAAAAAGATTCGCCCCATCTAAGAAGAGGGTTGAACAAGAGGTAGACTTCCGCAAAGATTTAAAATGGCATTACCTAATTGCAGTAGGGCATAAGCGAGTGCCTTCCTGGTTGATCTTTCCAACGCTTTTTCCCTTAATATCACACTGCCATTAAGGGAAAAAAGAAAATGGCATGCGAACGAGATGAATACAGAAGAGTTGCGCAGTAAGTAATTTGATTTTGAAAAAAAGACCAAAATGACACCGTTTAACTGCACAGCAGGCACTCTTATGTAAAGTTACAGCAGAAACTTTAATCCCTATATTTATTGGGGAAAAAAGTATCTAATGTTACTTTAGACAACTTTGTCTAATGTTCATTGAAACGACGTAGTTTAATGGTTGAAAAATTAAAAAAATAGAATGAAAAAGACTATTATAACCCTGAAATAAATTAAAATTACAAAAACACCATGATTTCCGCTCCAAAACGACGTCGTTTTGGTGAACATGACATAAAGTTATCCAAAGTAACTTTAGAAAAAATAAACCCATATTTATTATGTAGGAGGAAAATAAAATAATTTCATGCACATACAACAATAGATGAAGAGCTCGTTAATTTTTGTTTCTCTCTCTTTGATTGCTATCTCTCTCTTTAGATTGCTGTCTATGCAGGAAAACTTTTTATTTTCCTTTTTAAATGACAAATATATTACCCAATAATATAACCTTCTCTCATACAATTGGCTTTATGTATCGGAGAATCAACTTTGTACATAACAACCTTATCAGAATTTGAGTTATCAACACATTTTTGCTCCTGTCATCATTAATTTATTATGAATTGATAAAGGAAGAGGAGCTTCATAAACTAGCATGCATAAGTAAACTTAATATGTCAACCACGGGAATTAAAGAAACAAAATACAACTGCTAAAGAATTAAAAAAATGAGATATACGATGATCACTTTGAGTGAATTAAAATAATTAACAAGTTTATTTAAATATATGGAATGCACTGAATAAAGAAAGAATATGATAGGGATTTGATATTACATCTCAACCTAAAATTAAGGTATTTGATGTATCATATTTAATTTATTCCTTTGAAATGCAGATCGACCACACTTAAATTCCCAATAGTATTTAAGAGAAATCTTTGTCATCGACTATTGTTTTGTTCTTAAAACTATATATATAACTAGAGAAAAATGTGTGTCATTTTAAATGACATAACTTATGTCCTTTTATTTTATAAAGAGGTGTGACAATAGTTGTTAAAAAATCGATTTATCACTACTGTTTTACATTTTTACGATTTTTTTCATCAAAACGATTTTATCAATATTTCAAACGTTTTTACGTTTTTATGATTTTTTATGATTTTTTTACATTACGATTTTAAATTTTACGATTTTTTAATCTCTCTCCGTTTTTGCTTAAATTTTTTTTTCTTCCATGATTTATCTTTTTTTTTTACTTAAAATGACATAATTTTATGTCCTTTAAAATAGTACACATTTTTTCCATATAACTATTATTATTAGAATTAATTTACTTTTGTGTCTGAGTTATCGTCACCATTTCTTCCATGAATCCTTGTCGATCTTTTTCTCAATTGCTGGCAGTCTGGCACTTTTGAGCGAACAAACTAG
The DNA here is from genome assembly GCF_033153095.1 of Gastrolobium bilobum. NCBI lineage: Eukaryota > Viridiplantae > Streptophyta > Magnoliopsida > Fabales > Fabaceae > Gastrolobium > Gastrolobium bilobum. The sequence continues at coordinate 21,808 of NW_026896690.1, read as the reverse complement.
ATTCAGTAGTGTTGACATTTTTCTGTAAAAAATAAAAGTAAAAATAAAAATAAAAATAAAAAAATTTGCTGAAGGAATCTTCGCTTAATTAGGGTCAATTAAGAAAAGAATAGACAGAACATCAAACAAGTGATGTTGGCTGATGAACCCTTAATTCATCATGGTTTTTAGCAGGAATTAGGATCAAATTGTGTGATTAAATGATGAAAAACAAGGTTAATGTCCTAAGATATCCTCAATTACAAGTTCAAGAGTTTTATTGGAAATTTGTATGATTCTTGTAGGAAAAGCAAGCTTGAAAGACAACTGGAGAAGGAAGAAGATTCTGGAGCTCAAGAGGAGAAAAATTGCCTAAGTGTTGAGCGCTAAAACGTCCACACTGAGCATTTTAGCGCCCTGTTACAGAAAGAGGCCAAAACTTGCTGGTGATGAGCGCTAAAACGTCCGCACAGAGCGTTTTAGCGCGCTGCTACACTAAGAAGATGGAAAATTGCTGGTCTTGGGGGCTAAAACGGCCTGCAATATGCGTTTTAGCGCCCTAAAGTGGAAAAAGATTCTGGTCTTCACCGCTAAAACGTCCAAATCAAACGTTTTAGCGTTGGAGTCAGTTAAAGTTAGTTGAGCATTCACCAAGTTTGGACGCTAAAACGGTCATTCCTTAACATTTTAGCGTTGAAATCAGTTAAAAGCAGTTGAGCATACGTAAAGCATGGACGCTAAAACGGCCACTTATGGACGTTTTAGCGCCCACATCAGTTTTCTGTTTTTAATTGTAACACTATATAAGGTAAAGCCTTGACACTTAGAGGAGGATCTTGGGGGATCTGAACTCTCTCTCTCTCTTAAACTTAGTCTGACTTCTCTCTAAATTCTCTTAGTTTTTGTATTAGGATTTCCTTGTAATAGTTGGAGATTGAAGACTTTCAACATGGAAATGAAGTTTGTTTCTTCTTCTCTTATTTATTCCTTCGTCATGTCTGAGTAGAGTCTTTGTAGTCTGAATGCAATGGAACTCCATGATAATATTATGTTGATTTGATTAATATGATGAAGTATTTTTCATGTGCTGATTTGAGATTTTCTGAGTTAATTATTTCTATCAAAGAAGTAGTATAGAACAGGGATGTTTATATGACTTCTGTATTTGATAATCTCAACATCAGAATTCTAGTACTCAAGGGATTGATGCTAGAGTTCTGATGTAATCTTAAAACCTTAGTATTTCATGCATGTATTAAGAAAGAAATCACCAAGGGATTGGGGTTGCTGATTAATGTTTCTATCAGGGTAGTAAGGGATTACATCTTGATGATAAGTAAAAGGTTGATTAACATCACATGGAAAAGAATTCATCATATGATCAATTTTTATATGGGTTATCATGGAGGAAAGTTGTTTTCTGACTACTTTTTGTTTTTATTAATTCCTAATCCATATTTAGTTTGAGTCAATTTACTCAAGATCAATTTTTTGGTGACAAATTATCCATGATTTTTACAAACTCTTATTTGATTCAAATTAGTTTTCTATGGTATATTGGTGTTTGAACACAATTCCTCGTGGGAACGATCTTTACTCATCATTTTATTAGTTGTACGACTAGTGCACTTGCTAAACGTCCAACAAGTTTTTGGCGCCGTTGCCGGGGAATTTGTTTTTCAACACTAACTGATACTATAGAATTCTGAGATTGAATCCTTTTATTTTCAGTATTTTAGTTTATGTTAAATTTCTGGTCAATTTTGATTCTGGTACATGCGAGGTACACTTGATCCAAATTTGTTGTTGTATGATCCAGTATTAGAAAGGACATTGAGGAAGCACAAAAGGGCAGCCAGGCAAAGGAGACAGTTGCAAGAAATTGGTGAATCAAGTACGGTTAATCAGGAAGATATAATGGCAGAGAATCACAGACCACCACCACCACAGAGGACACTGGGAGAGTACATGACTCCTGCAGTGGTTCCTCCAATTGGGAGTGTTGTGCGCCCAACAGTGGAGCCCAACAACTTTGAATTGAAGCCTGCTTTGATACATTTGGTGCAGAAGGATCAGTTTGCTGGAACCAGTGCGGAGGACCCTTACTTGCACATAGAGAACTTCCTATTGTTGAGTGATACTGTGAAGATAAACGGTGTCACAAGAGATGCAATTCTGTTGAGACTATTCACTCATTCACTGACGGATGATGCAAGGAGATGGCTGCAATCATTGCCACAAGGAAGTATAACAACTTGGGATGATTTGCAAACCAAGTTCTTGCAAAGGTTTTTCTCAGCATCCAAAAGGGCCAAGTTGAAGGATGAAATTACAAGCTTTAAGCAGAAAGAGTCAGAATCTATTTATGAGGCTTGGGAGAGATTCAAGACTTTGTTGAGGAAATGTCCACAGCATGGAATTGAGGCATGGAAACAAGCAGCAATCTTCCTGCAAGGAATGACCACTAACACTAGAACCTTGGTGCATGCCACTGCTGGTGGATCATTGACTACCAAGACCCCTCAAGAAGCCTTGGATATCTTTGAGTCATTAGCATCTCAAGAATTTGATAATGCTCCAGTGGCTGACAGAAGGACAGGAATTATCAGGTTGGATGGGTATGATGCTTTGTTGGCAAGGAATGATCAACTGATGCAGACACAGAGACAACAGCAGCAACAATTAGATACCCTTATTAAGCAACTTTCTTCACAAAAGGTAGCTTCTGTGGAAACAAAGAGTGTATGTGCTATCTGTGGTAAGGACCATGTGATAGAGGAGTGTGATTATGGGGGATCATCAGAACAAGCAGAGGTGAATGGAGTGTGGTATGATCAGAATAATGAAAGGAACTACAACAATCAGGGAAAGAATGTTTTATGCCACCATGGAAAAACAAGAATCAACACCCAGGATTCAGCTATAGTTCCAACCATCAATTGAATCTACCATTACATCCTCCACCACCACATATCAAGGAGCAGTCAAGTGATCCTGCTGCATGGGAGAAAGCGTTTGCTCAGTTATCTAAGACAACTCAGGATTATATTCAGGGTTCTACTTCATTCAGGGAAGAGACAACTGCATTCATGCAGGAGACCAGAACTTCTTTCAGAAATCAGGAAGCATCAATCAGAAATTTGGAGACCCAGATTGGTCAATTATCAAGACAGATATCAGAGAGACCACGAGGGAAATTTCCAAGTGATACACTGGTGAATCCTAAGGAGCACTGTAAAGCAATTATGACAAGAAGTGGGTTGATACTTCAACCAGGGAAAAAGAAGGTGGAAAATAAAAAGAATGAAGAAGAGGTTGTGGTTGAAGATGTAGTCTCTGATGATGAAGGAGAGAAAATGAGAAATGAGAAAAGTGAGAAGGAAGTAGTTGTTAGAGATGTTATAGTTGGAGTTGACAAAGAAGAGGAAGGGAAGGACAATAAGAATGAAGGAGAGGTAGAAGTTGGTAAAAATGCTTCCCCACAAAAGATGATGAAGTGGGAAAAGAAGAAGATGGCTGACAAGAAAGAACAGCCAGTTAGTTTATCTCCCTATGCTAAAGTTCCCTACCCTCAGAGGTTGAAGAAAGAGATTCAGAAGCAGCACTATGCAAGATTTCTGGATATCTTCAAAAATTTACAAATTAACATACCATTTTCTGAAGCACTGGAAAATATGCCTCACTATGCAATATTCATGAAGGATCTTCTTACTAAGAAGAGGAAATTAACTGATGGTGAGACAGTGGCCCTAACAGCAGAGTGTAGTGCCCTAATCCAGAAGAAGCTTCCAACAAAAATGAAAGATCCAGGAAGCTTCAGTATCTCTATTGCTATAGGAGATGTAGAGGTGGGAAAGGCATTGTGTGATTTGGGAGCCAGTATAAACTTGATGTCGTTGACAGTATGTAGAGCTTTGGGAATTAACACTTTAAAGGAGACCAATCTTATTCTGCATCTTGCAGATAGATCTATCAAGAGGCCTGAAGGTGTGGTTGAAGATGTCTTGGTCAAGGTAGACAAGTTTATTTTTCCAGTGGATTTTTTGATTCTTGACATGGAGGAAGAGGATACAGAAAGTCCTTTATTGTTAGGAAGACCCTTTTTAGCAACTGCAAGATCTTTGATAGATGTTGAACAAGGAAAGTTGTTGCTAAGGGTGGATGAGGAAACAGTCACAATTGATGTATTTGAAACCATCAAGCATCCTGTTGAAGTGGAGGATTGTTTTAGATTGGATGTGATACAGGAGGTTGTGGAAGAAGTGAATAAAAAAGAAGAATTCCCAGTTGAGGAACAAAGATCAGAAGAAGAGATAGGTACAGAGGATTACCAAGAAGAGCCAGAAGTGGAAGAGCTTGAGAAGAAGATTGATGACATTCCAAAAGGAGCACCTAAGGTAGAACTTGAGGAATTACCTTCACATTTGAAGTATGTGTTCCTTGGGGATGATCAAACATATCCAGCAATCATTAATGCAATGTTGTCTGATAAGGAAGAAGGAAAGTTGATTAAGGTACTCAAGAAGAATAAAATGGCTATTGGATGGCAGTTTTCAGATCTCAAGGGTATTAATCCTTCCTTTTGCACCCACAAAATATTGATGGAAGAAGAGGTCAAACCAGTAAGGCAACCACAGAGGAGACTCAACCCCACTATGAAGGAAGTAGTGAGGAAGGAGGTGGTGAAGTTGCTTGATGCTGGGATGATTTACCCAATTTCAGACAGTGCTTGGGTGAGTCCTGTGCAGACCGTGCCCAAGAAAGGGGGGATGACTGTGGTGAAAAATGAGAACAATGAGTTGATTCCCACAAGGACAATCACTGGCTGGAGAATGTGCATTGATTACCGGAGGCTGAATAAGGCAACCAGGAAGGATCATTTTCCACTTCCTTTCTTGGATCAGATGCTAGAGAGGTTGGCAGGACATGCTTTCTATTGCTTCTTGGACGGTTATTCAGGGTACAATCAGATAGCTGTGGCACCAGAGGATCAGGAGAAGACTGCTTTTACATGTCCATATGGAATATTCGCACACCGGAGGATGCCTTTCGGTTTATGCAATGCTCCTGCCACATTTCAAAGGTGCATGCTTTCCATTTTTTTTGATATGATAGAAGAATGCATTGAAATTTTTATGGATGATTTTCTGTATTTGGTTCTGATTTTGATGTATGTCTAGGGAATTTAGATTCTGTTTTGAAAAGATGTCAAGACTGTAATTTGGTTTTGAACTGGGAGAAGTGCCACTTTATGGTGACAGAAGGTATAGTTCTTGGACACAAGGTGTCTAGGAATGGAATTGAGGTGGACAGGGCAAAAATTTCTGTGATAGAGAAACTTCCTCCACCTGTAAATTTTAAGGGTGTGAGGAGTTTTCTTGGTCATGCAGGATTTTATAGGCGGTTCATAAAAGATTTTTCAAAAGTTGCTAAGCCCTTATGCAAGTTATTAGTTAAGGATCAAGAATTTCTGTTTGATGATGAATGTTTGCATGCATTTCATGTTTTAAAAGAAAAGTTGACCACTGCACCTATCATGATGGCACCTGATTTTTCATTACCATTTGAATTAATGTGTGATGCCAGTGACTATGCCGTAGGAGTGGTATTGGGCCAAAGAGTGAATAAATTGTTGCATGTCATTTACTATGCCGGTAAGATCTTAAATGATGCACAAAAGAATTATGCTACTACAGAAAAAGAATTACTGGCTATTGTGTATGCATTTGACAAATTCAGGCCATATCTGTTAGGATCAAAAGTTATTGTTTACACTGACCATGCAGCTTTAAAGTATTTGTTGAGCAAGCAGGATGCTAAACCCAGATTGCTCCGCTGGTTGTTACTGTTGCAAGAGTTTGAGGTAGAAATCAAGGACAAAAAGGGAGTTGAAAATTTGGTGGCTGATCACTTATCCAGGATTACAGAAAAAGAGCTTCAAGAAGGGCCGGAAGTAGTGATCAGAGAAGAGTTTCCTGATGAACATGTTTTGGCAATATGTGCTGTAACAGAGATGGTTGGGGATAAAGTCTTATCTATCAGTACACCACCATGGTTTGCTGATTTTGCCAACAATAAAGCTGCTGGATTGATGCCTAAGGATTTAACATGGCAACAGAGGAAGAAATTTCTACATGATGTTAAGAGGTATATTTGGGATGAGCCATATCTTTTCTATAGATGTTCAGATAGTGTGATCCGACGGTGTATTCCAGAGGAAGAACAGAAGGATGTGTTGTGGCATTGTCATGGTTCTGCATATGGTGGACATTTTGCAGGTGAGAGAACTGCAGCAAAAGTTTTGATGAGTGGCTTCTACTGGCCCACTTTGTACAAGGATGCAAAGAAGTTTGTGGAGGCATGTGACAACTGTCAGAGAACTGGGAATATTTCTAGGCGACATGAAATGCCGTTGAACAATATCCAGGAAGTGGAAATCTTTGATGTTTGGGGTATGGATTTTATGGGACCTTTCCCTTCTTCCTACTCTAACAAGTATATATTGGTGGCAGTTGATTATGTTTCCAAATGGGTTGAGGCTATAGCTACACCAACCAATGATTCCAGAGTGGTGATTGCTTTTCTGAGAAAGAATATATTTTCAAGATTTGGAGTCCCTAGAGCTATCATTAGTGATGGGGGCATTCATTTTGATAATAGGATGGTGGAGTATGCCTTGGCTAAGTATGGAGTGAGGCACAAAATAAGCACTCCATATCACCCACAGACTTGTGGTCAGGTTGAGATTTCCAACAGGGAATTGAAGAGAATATTGGAGAAGACTGTTGGGAATGCTAGGACCCAGTGGTCCAAGAAACTTGATTACACCTTATGGGCATACAGGACCGCTTTCAAAACTCCTATTGGGATGTCTCCATTTCAGTTGCTGTTTGGAAAAGCATGCCATTTGCCAGTTGGATTGGAGCACAAGGCTTTGTGGGCTGTGAGATATCTGAATTTTGATTCCAAAGCAGCGGGACAGAAAAGATTATTACAACTAGATGAATTGGATGAGTTTCGTTTGTCTGCTTATGAAAGTGCCAGTTTGTATAAGGAAAAGACAAAGCTATGGCATGATAGGAAGATCACACCTAGAGACTTCAAGGTGGGGGATCAAGTACTTCTGTTCAATTCCAGGTTGAAGCTGTTCCCAGGGAAGTTAAAGTCTAGATGGTCTGGACCGTTTGTGGTAAAGGATATGAAACCATATGGGGTTGTAGAAATCAGTTCTTTGGATTCGGACAGAAGTTTTACAGTCAATGGTCAACGATTGAAGTTATATGTTGGAAGTGCTGTGGATAGGCAACTACTGACAGTTGCTCTATTAGAGGTAAAATAGATCATAATCGTCAGGCTCGTGACGTTAAACAAGCGCTGAGTGGGAGGCAACCCACTGTACTAGGTATGTAATTCCATGTTCATACCATATCCATAAGAGGAAGAAGAAAAGGAAAAAAAAAATTTTTGAAAAATCAAAGAGAAATTTTTTGCTATGTGCTGGGCGCTAAAACGTCAAACATGACCGTTTTAGCGTCCCCAGAGTTCCATCATTATGAAACTCTCTGGTTGTGCGCGCTAAGACGTTCATTATGAGCGTTTTAGCGTTCACTGACAACACCAATCCATGCACTCTGGCCAACAGCGCTAAAACGCTAAGTCTGACCGTTTTAGCGCTGTGCTGCACAAAGTGTGCATTTTTCTCTGGGCAAGGACGCTAAAACGCTGGTAAGCTAACGTTTTAGCGCCCTGTCACTAATTCGATATAACAGAGTTCCTCTTCTCTTTTCCTCTTACGTTCTTATATTTTGCCTCTGTTTTCCACAACGCCCTCCTTATCTCACATTTGTATCATCCATCTTCGTAGTTTCTTCCACATCTTCTCATCAACATCAAGGTATGTGACTCATCTCAATTCCCTCCATCACTTATCATATTTGAAGCATGCAATTATTGGGCATTTTCTAGGGCATTCACATGTTGATTGCCTGTATCATTCGTAGGATTGCATGTTGATTTAGTTTTATTGGTATTATTCTCCTGAACTTTTGCTTTTGACTGGTATTTTGGGAATGAGACAACAAATCCAGTGAGTATTGGTTCTCAGTTGTCTTCAAACAACAACCCAGCGTACACACACACAAGGTGTTCGTGGAAATGCCTGACCCAAAAATTGGCCTGGCGCTAAAACGCTCAGTGTGACCGTTTTAGCGCCCGTCCAGTTTTTACACACATTAAGGTCTAGCGCTAAAACGCTCAGTGTGACCGTTTTAGCGCCCGTCCAGTTTTTACACACGTTTAAGGCCAGGACGCTAAAACGCTCAGTGCGACCGTTTTAGCGCCCAGGGCCTGTTTCATACAAAATTGAGGGTCTACATTATGACATTGTGGGGTTGTAATTCATACATGTTTTGATCAAAATTCCCCACTACAAGAGTTCTAAATCTGGAATTGTGGAATTGGATTCATGATATGTAATTGTTTGACATTTGGATTGATTTTCTCTTGTTGTGTAGGCACAATGTCTTCTCCTTCTCAACCAGCTCCTACTACAAAAGGGAAAAATAGATATAAGAAGCGAGCACGAGTGAATCAAGGAGGAGATACTGAAGCTGAGTTTACCCCACAGTTTGATGCTCACTTTTGGAAAAGTGAGGAACATGAGAAAAGGTATACCGACAAGACTTCCAAGAGGCCATTTGTTAGAGAAAGAAAATTTGTTCTAAAACAGGATGAATATCCCCAGTTTCAGTCTCAGCTAAAGACCAGGGATTGGGCAACTTTTGGAAGAATACTGGGAGATAGCAGTCCTAACATAGCAAGGGAATTCTTTGCTAATGCATTTAATGGAGATCAAGGAGGCCAGAGGACTTTCACTAGCTAGGTGAGGGGAAAGAAAGTGAAATATGATGCTCACACTATCCAAAAGCTGCTGAAGATAAGGTTTTGTGACTATATCCACAATGTCAGTTGTGAGTTCAGGAGAAACTGGCAGAATATTGAAATTCCACCAAGGAGGAGTGACCCAAACTTTGACACCTGGACCAAGATGGGGGCAGCTGAGCCTATTTTGCAGACTATAGCCAAACCTGGTGAAACTTGGGAGTTAACCAAGGATAAGGTTGCTCCTAAGTTGATTTGGTTGAGGCATTTAAATGGTGAGGCTAGAGTCTGGTTTCACTTTGTAATCTCAAATGTCATGCCCTCTTCCAACCAGGCAGAGGTTATCCTGAAGAGAGCTATCCTGATTCACACTATCATGACAAGGGCGAAGGTGGAACTTCCTATTCTCCTTCAGGACAGGATTTATGATATGGCTCACTCTGACAGTGACTCTGCTGCTTTGGGTCACTGTTCCTTGATTCAGTTGCTTTGTCAGAAAGCTGGTGTAGATGTTACTGATAATGGGGCACCAACTAAATTGCACCCTACAATTGATGCCGCCATGATAACAAAGCAATTGAAGATAGGAGGAGGGGAGGTCACAGGATTGACTCCTGGTAGGAAATCTACAACTCAGAGTGATGATGAATTCGAAGAGAGGCTAAGGACAGGGGAGCAATGGACGGTGAACACTGACTTCCGAATGAGACATTTGCGCAGGCGTCTCCGGTTTATGCAGTCTAGCCAGCACTCATTTCAGACATATATGGTGACGATGTTGAAATCTATATGTGAGGCTCAGGGCTTAGATGTTATTGATTATCAGCCTGCTGTATACCCTCATTCTGATGAGGAGGAAGCCTTTGAGGCAATGGCCCGGACTCACTATGCTGATCATGTGGATGGAGCTGTGCCTACTGATGGTGCTACATCTTCTCATGTTGCACCCACTCCAGAGAGACAGCCTGGTGTTGATGCTACTACCATAGAGACCACTGCTGCTGCTGCTGCAGATACTGGTGCTATGGATGAGGACATGGGTGTTGATCCTGAGTACAACCCCTTGCCTACTGCTGATCCAGGCTCATATTTGGTGTTTAGTGATGATGAAGAGTCTACTGACTAGACTTCTCATTTTGTTTTTATACATTTTCTGTTTTATGGTTTTATTTTGGATATTTTTAGTTGATTGTGGTATTATTTTCATTTTGTATATTTGTTAGTACATTGAGATTCTCTGTTTGAATGATGCACTTTTAAATAGTACTGATGCTATTTGTTGATATATGAATGTGTTTCAGAATTTGTCAACTGCTTTTTAGATTTAAATTAGTTGCTGGGGACAGCAACGTTTAAATCTGGGAATGAGGTGTGAATGAATGACATGATTATGGTGGAATCACACAGTTGATGATGACACACAGTTGATGAGCCACAAACAGGGAAACATCTCAATCCTTTCTTTTAAAATTCTTGTGAATATAGTTTTAGGTAGTTTAGGAAGTGTTTTATATGTACAAAGGTTGGATTTAGAGTTGAGATGATGTGAATTTTATGAGGATAGGATGATCAAAGTTTTACATGATGGATTAAACATTTTTTTGATGCAATTTGAAATCCCTGCATATGTGCTAAATGATATGTTTGCATGACTCATGTTATGTGAGGAGTAGAGAGATCAGGTTGATGTATATAGAGGAATTCAAGCATGCACTCTGAACTGTGAGACATTAAGCCTATACAGAAATTTTTTTGTTCAGAGAGCACTTCACTGTATGAGTAACTCTAGAACTAGCCCTGTTTCTAACTTGAAATAGTTCATGGTTTGTAAAGTAGAGCTCATTGAGGCATTTTTCTTTTGAACCAAATTTTCTTATTGCATGGAAGCCTTAAGCCAGAATTTTTGTGTTAAAACTGAGAGCCCTGCACTTATTCCAGATCCTAAATTTTCAGATTATGTGTTCAGATAAAGGGTAAGGAGGAAGGCTCTGTAGGAAAGGTGTTTCTGCAATGAACAAAAATATTAAGTGTTAAGTGTTGGAAATTTGGAGAAAAAGAAGAATGCAATAAAAACAAAAGGGGGAAATGAGGAAGTAAAGGCACAAAGTGCTTGGTTTGGAAAAGGAAAAGAAAAAGGAAATGAGGAAAAAGGGAAATCAAAACAACACAAAGTGTTGAAAGTTGGAAGAAAAGGAGGAAGGAAGTTCAAGAAAAACAAAAGTTGTATAAAAGGTGGTGAAAAGAGCAAATGAAAAGGAAGAAGAGAATGAGAAGGATTAAGGAGTACATAGATAAATTCAATAGTGATCCTCCTCTTATCTGAATCTGATCCATTTATCTAACCTTCTGCAACATCAAATCCTACCTTTAGCCAACTACATGCCAAGCCATTTTTCCTTCTTCTATACAGAATCCTATTCTTAGTCAAGTCATACCACCAAAGCCTCTTTTGTTCTGCTTATGAATCACTGTAACTATGGAAAGTGAGAAGATGGGCAAGCTTATAGTAGTTTGAGTGCAGTGGAGATTGAGTGATGAGTACACCCTTAGACACTAGAGTGCAAGAGAGTTTATTCTCACAATTTTTGAGAAGCTCCAAGTGAGGGGGTGTTTTTTGTTGAAGGTCTCTGCATTTCATCTTACTGATCTGTTGAAAGTCATTGTAATGAGGTTAAGCAAGTCATAGTAAAAGATAGATTGCTGGGTTGTTAGATTGTATCTTGGAAAGTTGATCTGTCATATTTCAATCCAACCTCATAAATTTCATATGTAAAGAATCTCAAGTCTTTCTCTGTCTTTAAAGTTATTGCTGAGGACAGCAATATTCAAATCTGGGAATTGTGATGAACCCTTAGTTCATCATGGTTTTTAGCAGGAATTAGGATCAAATTGTGTGATTAAATGATGAAAAACAAGGTTAATGTCCTAAGATGTCCTCAATTACAAGTTCAAGAGCTTTATTGGAAATTTGTATGATTCTTGTAGGAAAAGCAAGCTTGAAAGACAACTGGAGAAGGAAGAAGATTCTGGAGCTCAAGAGGAGAAAAATTGCCTAAGTGTTGAGCGCTAAAACGTCCACACTGAGCGTTTTAGCGCCCTGTTACAGGAAGAGGCCAAAACTTGCTGGTGTTGAGCGCTAAAACGTCCACACTGAGCGTTTTAGCTCCCTGTTACAGAAAGAGGCCAAAACTTGCTAGTGATGAGCGCTAAAACGTCCACACAGAGCGTTTTAGCGCGCTGCTACACTAAGAAGATGGAAAATTGCTGGTCTTGGGCGCTAAAACGGCCTGCAATATGCGTTTTAGCGCCCCTAAAGTGGAAAAAGATTCTGGTCTTCACCGCTAAAACGTCCAAATCAAACGTTTTAGCGTTGGAGTCAGTTAAAGTTAGTTGAGCATTCACCAAGTTTGGACGCTAAAATGGTCATTCCTTAACGTTTTAGCGTTGAAATCAGTTAAAAGCAGTTGAGCATACGTAAAGCATGGACGCTAAAACGGCCACTTATGGACGTTTTAGCGCCCACATCAGTTTTCTGTTTTTAATTGTAACACTATATAAGGCAAAGCCTTGACACTTAGAGGAGGATCTTGGGGGATCTGAACTCTCTCTCTCTCTTAAACTTAGTCTGACTTCTCTCTAAATTCTCTTAGTTTTTGTATTAGGATTTCCTTGTAATAGTTGGAGATTAAAGACTTTCAACATGGAAATGAAGTTTGTTTCTTCTTCTCTTATTTATTCCTTAGTCATGTCTGAGTAGAGTCTTTGTAGTCTGAATGCAATGGAACTCCATGATAATATTATGTTGATTTGATTAATATGATGAAGTATTTTTCATGTGCTGATTTGAGATTTTCTGAGTTAATTATTTCTATCAAAGAAGTAGTATAGAACAGGGATGTTTATATGACTTCTGTATTTGATAATCTCAACATCAGAATTCTAGTACTCAAGGGATTGATGCTAGAGTTCTGATGTAATCTTAAAACCTTAGTATTTCATGCATGTATTAAGAAAGAAATCACCAAGGGATTGGGGTTGCTGATTAATGTTTCTATCAGGGTAGTAAGGGATTACATCTTGATGATAAGTAAAAGGTTGATTAACATCACATGGAAAGGAATTCATCATATGATCAATTTTTATATGGGTTATCATGGAGGAAAGTTGTTTTCTGACTACTTGTTGTTTTTATTAATTCCTAATCCATATTTAGTTTGTGTCAATTTACTCAAGATCAATTTTTTGGTGACAAATTATTCATGATTTTTACAAACTCTTATTTGATTCAAATTAGTTTTCTATGGTATATTGGTGTTTGAACACAATTCCTCGTGGGAACGATCGTTACTCATCATTTTATTACTTGTACGACTAGTGCACTTGCTAAACGTCCAACATTGGCCATATCAAATACTCATCACATCTGAATGCATGTATAAAGAATTAATTCACGGGTTACACACAACATTTAGGCTAAAATTCAGAAATTAGAGCAGACACATAATGTTCAAGTGACGGTGGTTTGTTGTATAGGAGTTCATATGGTGGTTTGTTATTTAAAAGTGGTGTGCAGGTTCTGTTTATGATGTGTATGGCATGAGAAATTGCATAGGTCCATAGGCTAAGTGGTAATTTGGCTTGAAAGAAAAGAGAACGAGCTGCATTAAGGATATGTTGGTGTTTACGTTCTGCAACCCCATTTTGTTGGGGTGATTCAACACAAGAACGTTGATGTTCAATCCCTTTTGAGAGATAGAAATCAGTCATAAGGAATTCAGCTCCATTATCACTTCTGATGATTTTTATGGAGGATTTGAATTGATTTTCAACATAGGTAGTAAAGTGTTTTAAATTGTTTCGTGCCTCAGCTTTGTTCTTTAAAAGAATAGCCCATGTAAAACGTGTATAGTCATCTACAATTGTTAAGAAATATCGATGGCCATGTAAAGAAGTTGTGGAGAAGGGACCCCAAATGTCAGTATGTATTAATTGGAAAGGAAGTGTAGTTTTGATTGTACTAGAAATGTAAGGTAATTTTCTTTGTTTTGAGAAATGACATATATCACAGGGATCTATTTTATTACATGAAATGAAAGGGAAGTAGATGGGCATGGTCTTCATGACTGGTTCAGAAGGATGACCAAGTCTTTGGTGCCATATCAATGCATCATTGGAGTTCACTTTATTGCAGAAACTTTTCTTTACAGATCCTTCATGTGTCTTCAATATGTAGAGTCCATCTAATTGTTTAGCTGAACCAATCGTCTGGTTGGTTGATATCTGTTGGATGAAACAAGTTAAGTCATGAAAAAGAATGTAGGATTGGGTGTCTTGAAGAAGTTTGGTTACTGAAATCAAATTGACACGAAAGGATGGTACATAGAGAACATTTTTAAGAACTAAAGAATCAGAAATTCTTGCTGTGCCTGATTGTGCTGTGGTAATTTGAGTGCCATTTGGAAGTGTGATGTGTATGGGATTTATGGATTGGACACATGAAAGATTAGAGAAAATATATGTGATGTGATCTGTAGCTCCAGTGTCCAGAATCCAATGGTTTGATTTTATACCTGATACTGTGTTACCTATATTGAAAGCAGATGAGTGGGTTTGAATCATATTGGATGAGTGAGGCAGCTTTGATCTTTGTAGAAGTTCCAAAATTTCTTGATGTTGTTCTTTTGAAAAGGCAAGATTCAGAGATTCTGGTTCAGGTTCTGGATCAGTGAGGATACAAATATGTGTTAGATTTTTTTTAATATTATTTTTGAAAGGGGATTAAAATCCTAATTCTAAATCCGTCTTGAACTCCAAATTAGTTGGGAACCTATAAGATTACCGGAGGATAATGTTAAAAAAAACAAAAATCAGAAACATGCAACTTTTTATTAAAAAAAAAACAAGTGTTAAGATCGATCTCTTTTTTGATTAATTTGAAAAAATTAATAAAATAAAATGAAAGATAAAAGCATTCCACATAATAAAAATATTTTATTTAACATTTATTATAACTAAAGAATTTTTATTTATTACCAAAAAAAGAGAGAGCAAGTAATCTTGCCACGTCATATCCTTTGTAGGTTGTTCCTTTAGCCCATTTGATAATGGATAATGCTAGAATCCCAGAAAGTAGAAACAAGTGTTGGAGTCAATTCTTTGCCTCAGGTGCATGGAGTATGTTACATTTGGTTTGGAATATCACTCTATTCAATAAAAATAAAAGGGTTTGATGAAATAGTCATGGACTATCATATATTCGTATTAACAAAATTACTCTTATTAAATAGCTTAAGGCAGGTATTCTATACTAGAATAAAAAAAATTATACCTAATTTTAATTTAGCCATTGATTTGCTTTGTATATATGACTTACATATATAATAAATCAGAATCGTTAGATATAAATATGATCGACGATGCAAGATTGGAAATGTAACTGTCTAAAATGATTTTGGTCCAATAGATAATTGATATTACAAAATAACCTTATTTTCTTTAACTTTTATTCCAGGCCGTTTGACGTGACATAATTACAGAAATTAGAATCCTAACATTTTCAATAATTTTCACAATAGAGAATGAAAAGACAATTATTAATTATATCAATTAAGGGTTTTATATTTCTCATTCAACATGTTGTAGAGACAAAAAACATGTGGGACCCGTATGTAAGAAAAAATTATGTGTAGGACCCACGTTGACACAGAAATCGAAGGGTGTGTAGGAAAATTCAAATTATCATGTTAAATGAGAATTATAAAACCCATCAATTAAATATATGTTATGCATCATCAATATTAGTTAAGTAATCTAGTCTAAACATTCATCACATATCATTTTATTTATGAGAATAATATTTTTAATATTGTAAGAGATAATTTTATCTCATATATATATATATATATATATATAATATGTGAGGTTTATATTATCTTTTTCTTTCACTTCTCTTCACATGGACCTCATACACTTTTATGTATATAGAAGATAAAATTATCTCTCTCTTTTTGGAGTTACCCAACCCTAATTACCTCTTTGAGGCGAGTTGGCTCCCTCCGGTATCCCCACGAGCTTCGACTCTTTGAGCCGGCTATGGGACTAATCCGGAGTGCGGGGGAGCAGTGATGGCTAAAGGTTCAGCCCCCTCCCCAAGAATGCATTCAGCAGGAATCGAACACATGTCCAACCCCACTAACTCAGCGCCAAATTACCAACTGAGCTGCACCCATTGGGTAAAGATAAAATTATCTCTTACAACATAAGAAACAATTATCCAAATATATCACTTAATATTATCTTTTTAAGGGCTGTAAATACAAATGTTAACATGTAAGTTCATTCGATGCCTATAACCTGTTTTAGATAACTCATCATTAGGGGTTTGAGGGTTTCGTATATATAATAGACCAATTCCCAATACCAAATAATTTCCTTGCTAAACTTTGACCCCATAATAAATTTATGGCAAGCAAGGACCCTTTAGATTTCATTTCATCTACTTATCCTAATAAGAAATATTGGAAATTAGGTATAGCAGATGAGAAAAAAAGGTGACCCACACAATTGACGGAGAGACAACTATTTGATCTTGTGCATGTCAGCCATGACTGACACAGACCGGGAGCAACCTTATAACAAGGGAACAAAACTATACATAGTGATACGGTGGTGGGTACTCCTTTTTTCAAATATAAAAATTTTTATTTTCATTTTTGAAATTTTTTTTCTGGCCACCTTTAAATTTTTTCCACGTTTGGAAAAAGGAAATACCTACTTGGGTATTCCTATAGGTTGGAATTGGTTGTTGCGTTTAAAGCGTTCCATAATTCAGTACAAGGGTAGTTATATATCTTTGGATCACTTTGAAGAGACATTAATTAGGCATTGCCATATAAATCCCTGCTATGTAGATACTTAGACCATGACATTTAAATAGTTATTATCTCGTGGGACGTGGCAGCAATATATAATGTATAATTGTGTATATATTACATAATGAGGGGTGCTGCTTTTCCAATAGCAATTAAAGCGTGTGATATAAGTCGCAGTTTCGGTAAGTGGGACTAGGACTCAGTTTCTGATATATCTCATGAGGCGAAAAAAAGAAAAAAAAAAGCTCAATCAGTTGATCGTGTCGTGGACCAGAGTTAATGGAGATTCCAGCACAGTGCTTTTCATTGTCCTCAATGTTTTTTTTTTTTTGAGATGTTAAAGATATTTAATTAAAAAACTGCTGAGGGCAAACACAGATGATTTCCCTCTGGTCTGTCTAGATGTGCACGTTAAGAGGAGTAGGAAAAGGTGACAAAAAAGAAGAAAATGGTACCATGATGCAAACTAGGGCATGTGAATACAACTAAATAATTGTGATTTACTAATAACAAAATCCTCTCGCCAAGACTACTTGTGAGCTACTTCATGACACCGCTGTGCAACTAAGTTGAAAGTTGACAAAGCAATTCTTCTTTGCTTAACACTTCTTTGCAAGCAGATGGCTGAAAAACATCAAATAAGCATATCACAATGGTGGAAACTAGGATATTATGAGCCCTGATGATAATAACAATAATGACTTGCTCGGTGATAGTGAAAATATAAAGAATGGAAGGATGAGTAAAATATCTAGACACTGTTCTTGCTTCCAAGCATTGCCAACGATCCCACCCCAAGTGTTCATTTCAAAGAAAAACTATCAAAAGATAAATTGCTAAAAAATTTCAACATGAGATTGAGAGGAGGTATGTATCTTGATCATTATAAGAGGAGGTACCTTTTAACTATACACCAGGGATTATACCTTTGTTTATATAGTCATGAGTGGCATACCAAAAAACTAGTAGCAAAATTCATTCAAATGAAGCAATGGATGAAGTGAATAATCTAGAACTGAATTAATCCCCTAGACTACTAGCAAAGTGAGTTTATATGTACTTCAGAGTTGTTTCTCCTGTATTTATGTTTCAGGGAAATGAAGCAACTATCTATGGGTTATGGAAGTTTGTAGATCATAATAATCAGCTTTAACATGATGCAAGTAAATTCAAATTCAATTTCACATCTATATATCTACAATACCTTCACTTTATAGTCCTGATCATTGTCAAGTGCAATAGAAAAAGCATTCAGAAGCCTAGGATGATAAAGGGTTTGCGCCACATGGACAAAGTTTGTAGGCGTCTCCATAAAATTAAAAGCTGCCAACCTAACTTGAGCATGAGAGTCTTGGAATGAATTCAAAACTTTGGTCAACACTTCCCCAAGAAAATTTTCCATCAATACCTGCCAAAAATGTAATTAATAAACAAAGGTTAGACAGTGTGAGAAAGTAGTAAACCTCACCGGCAATTAAGTAAAAAAGTTATTAATATATATGAAAGCAAAGCAAAGAGAGTTGTTAAGATGATGAGGTCACCATTTCATCAGAGAACTCTTTTGAGATCACAGTAAGCAGTGTAATTCCAGCATGGCGCTTCTTCCATTCCTTGGAATCCAAGTAAAGAGGCAACAGTTCTGAAGCAATTGCCAATACTTTACTCCCTCCAAGTGTAACACAAAGTTGTTTCAAACACTTTATTCCAAAGTCATGGTCATGGTGATGGTCACCAACACTGTAACAGCCCGTTACGTACCGGTATTGTTAACATTAATTATGATATTAAGCGCAGTTACAATCACAGCAGTTCATTTAAAAAAACGAGAATAAATTTTTTCCGACTATTACGCGAGCATTTAAATCATAAAAAGCGTAATAATTAAAAGCTGTGACCGTAACTGAAACTCTTGCGGAAGACTTATTTCAACTATTTTTATAACTTACATCATTTATTATGAGTTACTAAGGAGTTCCCATAAACTCACTTAGCCTGTTTCCAACTTTACGTTTTTACCAATTCGAACATGTTTCACTCTAAATTTTTCTGCGACCAAACCGATCGCAACCAACCCTTCTTCTCAGATTATATTTTTGTATTACTTAATTTCCTTTTTAACAAGCTATCATACGCTCAATTCGGAGCTCATTCTCTCCGGTTATCGCCGTTTGAAGTTGGATAAGCAATTAGCCCAAACAACCCCAAAAACAGCTCCAAACCACTCACATTGCTCGAATTACTGCACTCAATCCACTCAACCATTTGCTCTCAAATTTTTATCCTACAAACTAGACATCTAAAAATTAATTTTTATATATCACACGCTTAATTTGGCGGAGAAACGAAGCGGGAATTAATTTCCCAAATCCGGTCCAGAATCTGCCTCAGGTGCAGGGGCACATGGGCAGTCCGTGTTTCTCTATTTTTTTCAGGCCGAAGATCAACCCAGAATTTCCTCAAAATTTGACACAAGGTAGAGGACATCTCAACCTTCAAAATGGGGTATGGTACGTCCCTAGGGGACCTCTATGGAGGGAGATATGCTCTCCCGAAGTTTGCCTAAAATCTGCCAATTCTACAGAAAATTCGCCAGAGTTTCCTTTGTTTTTCCAATAATCCCAAACTTGTAAAAGATCATTTAAACCTCAAATGTACCTAATAAACACATGATAATACAGTAATAATCCAATGGGTGGCACACACAAGGACCAACAACGCCTTGGGGCACTTACAACCCAATCCAGTTTATAGTTATTAAACATAGAGTCCATATTAATCATTCTTAAGTAGTTGCAATCACTAACACCTTTTTCATGCATATTTCCATCATACATATTATCATAACCTAAAATAGGCCTAAGGCCCTTCCATCATAAATAGACATGCATCAATACTATTACAATATGGCTTTACAAATCACAACTTGAAACTAAAACTTCAAATTACATTCTTCTAAAATTACATCTTAAATTTAAAAGACAACATAACCAAATACATCACTACTAGGCTTAGGCAAAATTGCATGAACAAGATGCTAATGAAGCTACTAATAAATACAAATGACATGTTCATGCCCTAAGTCTAGCCTAGGCCACACGGCCAACAAAATGCAAAATATGAAGCGCTCCAGCGCTCACTCTGCGGGCCTCTTGCCCGAGGCTCCTGCTCCACTGCTACCTCCTGAAATAAATGCCCCGAGACGGGGTGAGATATACGAATATATCTCAGTAACCAAGAGGTTCTGGAGAAAACTCCACCCAATGGTTCACTTCGATGCATATCAATAGAATACAACAACCACTTTGAAAACGGGATATAGCAAGGGATTTAGAGAATGGGGAATATAAAGAAAACAAAATACGACGATACGGGATGGTAACCCCAATTCCACGTACGCCCTCGGCATATATAAGCCTATGGGTATCATCCAAGGTGTGTTCACAGAAACCACAACCATGATGCCCAAACCAACCAAAACGCCAAAGACATTCCTAGTGTGCTCCTACCCGGATCACACACCATGACCGCAGTCAACTGGAACTCCCTCCTGGAGACCTATCCAGCGGAAGTCCGAAAATGCCCGAAGGCTAATAAAACTGTCTACTGGCCAGAGACTCGGTACTGCAGTACCCATAACAATAATGCATGCATGCTCATGTGTTCTATACTATTCATACACACTTCCTACCGTTGCCATCAACTGGCAAGGTGGAACAGAAAAGGGGAACAAGCCCCAGTACCAAGAGGTTACCTTAATTCGTGTTTCCACAAGCTCCGCAGCAGCTTATCCCTCAACTCGGTACACAGCGGAATGCCTACACAGAGGACATTCCCAATCACTCTCAGTTCAACCCATACATGTTAATTTATAATTACACATGCAATGAACCAATTTCTTACCTCAATCCACTTGGTCCCGGACCAAGGGCAATTCACTGATTCAAGATTCGGGATTCAGGTCGACGTACGGCAACCTATACAATAACGTACATCCATCAGTACTCGTCAAATAGTATCAAAACGCAAAAACACAAAAATCCTCCCCAGATGGTTCGGCCATTGTAGTGTAAATGTGAGATTTATTTTTCTAAATTTTCTTTCTCATTTTGTTACGTCTCATTAGGTTGTCAATAGGCCGGTTCAAGTGCCGGTTCGTCATTTTCGCGTCGAATTACATCAAAACGCGAAAATCGCCAAATCACCCCTTTTCCCCTTGGAGGTTCGGCCATGTAGGTGTAAATTTGAGATTTATTTTCCTAAATTTTCTTTCTCATTTTATAACACTCCCTTAGGTTGTTTAGAGGCTAGTTCAATCGTCGTTTTTCCGTTTTCCGACATTTACGCATCGTTTTGCGAAATCTTTCATTCTGGGCTCATTTAGGTCTCTAACACAATTCATTTTTTTCCATTGATCCAAACACTCTCCAAGCACAACACAACCCATCTAAGCACCATATAACTACACAAATCATCATCCAAATCATTTTTCAACATCAATTCCTCAATCTTTCCTCAAAGAATCGAATTTTACCCTATGGCATTCCAAGGAATTTCCATACAACTTTAATCATTCCACACCTCATACAATCCTATTATATCAACATACCATCATGCCACAATTCATCAAACAAGTCTCGACACCAAAATTCACAAGTCCAAAATCATGATCATCAAATTTTTCTAAGTTAAATTCATCAATTTTCACCAATAAATTTCATCGCATTTCTAGCTTTAATACATCATTCTAACACATTATCATCTAATACACATTTTCAAATTGAGCTCTCTAACACAACACATCATCAAATCAAGCTTTAGGTTTCCAAAAATTCAATCACAATTAAACCATGTAAATGGGATGGAAACATACTCACAACAAAGGCTAGAAGCTAACCCAAGACTCCTCCAAGCAATGGAAGATCAAAAAGCTCCATGGACAACCATTTTTTCTCCAAAATTTCGTGGCTGTAAATGGCCAATATTTCCCCAAATACACGGTTTCAAGGCTCAAGAGTGGTACCAATGTGTTTAGAAGGTTGTTTCCAACAAATTTCAACACAAAAATCACTTGATTTGGT
>NW_026896689.1:0-24900 GCF_033153095.1 Gastrolobium bilobum | reverse complement strand
AAAGATAAGGTTAAATTATAGCTTTTCATGAATTACTAATTGTTTTGATTATATTTATAAAAATTATGAATTCAGTTTGGTGATTGGTTATGTTTTGATGATTTTTACTACAATCTAGAATTAATTTATTATGATTACATATTTTTCTATTCTTTTAACTAATAATAAACAAATTTGTTTAACATTAATTTCAATCTAGCATTTTATGAGCCAATCCTAATCATCATGACTCATGAGAGATCTACATAATAAATTACCCTCTTCGTTAAAAAAATATTCCAAAGCATATGTCGATTTTGGAAGCAAAATTCATCCGATCCAATCCCTTCGTTTTGATCATATAATCATCCCTTCGGTTTTGATTTGTTTTCAAATCCGATCCAATCCAAATTTTTTCGGTTTGGATTGAATTATCTAATGTTTCCTTTTTCAACTATACCTTCTTCCTAAATATGTTCCTACCTATTATCTAGATTACCCCTTAAACTCACCTTAACAGATAAAGAATCTCAACTTTTATAGCCTTTCAAAATCTATCCCCCGGTAGTTAAGATTCGCCTCTTCTAAACACAAGTAGCTGTTTTTTCCTTTCCAGTGAAAATGACAAGACTGTGAACTCCATTTTCAAAGTAAACGCCATTGCTATATATAATTGACTCGAGGTCAAACTCCTCGCTACCATCTGTACAAAAAGTATGTCTTGAAAACTGAAGTGAAATCATAGCATTCTATTTATCATGCTCCAGCAAGAGCAAAAACATGCAGTGACACACTAATATCATATTCACAGGTTCTGTACAACTAGCCGAGTTTTCTCAGTAATCATTATTTAGAGGAAAAAAATGTAATCCGGCAGGATCTTCAATGTACGTTCTGTGTAGAAAGATATCCATGGATGTCCTGAAATTGAACCACATAATATTAATTTAACATGCAAACAATCGAACAGTTCTTAAAACTTAAAAGTACTGTCATTTTATTTCCTGTTTAAAAACATTAGGGAGAAAAAGAGAGCCTCAACTACATAGAAGAACACATAATAAAAACTAACAAATTCATGTGAAAGGCAAAGATACTTTTCAACAAAACTTGGAAATTTCTAATTTTAATTATTTCAAGATTAAAAAACAAAAAATCAGACCAAATACAACTAGTCTTTGGTGTATTCATCATTGAGGAAGAGAGATAAAGCACGCTACAAAACATTAATAATCTACCATAAACTTACTAAGTACTTCATCAGCTGTTATCCTTGCTGAAATATCCCTTGTCAGCATTCTCCCAACAAGATCTCGTGCAGGTTTAGATATTGATTCCCACATCCCGGTTTGGAACTCTAGCTTGGAATTCTTAATAGCCTCAAAAACTGCTTCTTGTGAATCCCCTTTAAATGGAAGAACACCAATCAACAGAGCATGCAGGAGCACTCCAGCACTCCATATATCCGCCTTTTCTGAGTATCTACCCAACAACACTTCTGGTGCAACATATGCAGGGCTCCCAACCAAACCCGTCAAGTTCTGACCTGCAATGCAAATTTCTAGACAATGAGGCTATGCATAAATTACTCATGTATGCATGTATGTATCTTTTACTTATGTGTGTGTATTTATATATATGTCAATTGAATTACTGATATTTTTAAATGCTTAAAAATTAAACAAAGTGACCTTAGAGTATGAATGGTTAGCTTCGAACTATTATAAGCATTTTCTCTAGGACCTCTTATTCTTAGACCGCTAGCAAATTTAATTGAATACTGAACATAGTAAACTTAAGGGAGATGACCATCTGAACTCTCCAATTTTTACTCCTATGTACAGGGTAACATTAGTAAAGTACAATTCAGTTGAAAGCTCATCATGATGAACTTCTTCAAACTTGCCTAGACATTTTTTATTAACAGAATGACTAGGATGGAATTTTACACAAGGCAGGTTGTGTAAGGATTCTATTCATAGAAGTTAGCACATATATATACCATAGGATAACAAAAAAAGAAGATCATCCAAACAGGTTTAACATATTACCCTTAGAAATTCTCATGGCCAGGCCAAAATCAGCAAGCTTTATTTCCCCCGAAGCAGTAAGCAGAATATTCTCAGGCTTGATATCTCTGTGCACAACTCCCATATCATGACAATACTTGATGACCAACATCACTTCCTTAAGTATATTAGCAGCCCGCTGTTCAGAACAAGGGCCCTCCCTAAACATCTGGTCGACAAGTTTTCCCCCAGAGCACAATTCCATCACCAGATGAGAGCAATCAGCTTCCTCATACACTGCCAGCAGAGTCACAACCCCAGGATGCCCAGACAAGTGCTGCATTATCTCCACCTCCCTGTAAACAGTCTCATCCCCCTTCTTCAGAGTCTTACACGCATACTCCGCGCCGCCAACAAGAGACCTACACAACGAAACAGATCCATACTTTCCTTGCCCGATCCTCACCAGTATTGAGCTTGGAAAATTTCACACGGCAAAATAATGTATCGATTATGTATAAATTATAATCTGTATATATTTGTTAGTTGTGGTTATGATGACTGAAGTTACTGTTTAGACCTTATAATTACTTCTTCATGAATCATGATATTTTTAATTAATTATCATTTTTTCAAAAATATGCTTAGCGATATATTTTTATTTATTTTAAATAATTCATATTTCTATCATCGATTCATACTCTCAATCCAAAACATATAATTGAAAATATTATATTCAACTGTAAAATTATTATTATTATTGAGGTAAAAAGTTTTGGGCGACCTTTGGAGGATAGTAGCCTCATTAAACTATGATGAATATGTAAGTATTTTATTTGAAAATGGTAATTAGCGAAATGAATATAATGTTGATCATCTCAAAATAATTTACTTCTTAAGAATAGTATTGTAACCGAGGGCATATCAAACAAATGGCATAGCGTGTGCCGGAACAAAATTTTGACGTGCATAATCACACCAGATGTTTTATGTACTCTAAAATCAACGGCAAATTGAGAGTACTAACTTGGTTAGGATGGAGAAAAAAAGGTTATAGCGAATTGAGAAGCGGAGAAAGTTATATTTATTATTATTTTAGACTTATCACTCTTATTATTTGATTGGTTATTGTTATATCAATTTGAAATCAATAATAAAAAAATAGAAAGAAAAAAAAAACTATTGCTGATTTCGACTTTGATAAATAATTAGATAGTAAGGGTGGTACGTCTAAAATATAATAAATATAACCGCCCCAACTGAGAGGCTTGATAGTCCATTGTTCTTTATAAAACAAAGGGGTGGTGAAGGGAGGGCCCCAATTGGTAGAAAAAAACCCGCAACTTTTTTTCTTCCAGAAACTCTTAGTATTTAAAAAATACATTGAATTTCAATTATTTCGAGTTGAGTCGAGTGAACTTACTCAAAGGAACAATATTCTCTTAATGTCTGTTTTTTCGTTTTCACAATTAAGACTTCACTTAAATATAATCGAGTCCCTTATTACTCGAACTTTTTACATATTGATTTATAAAACAAACAAATAATAACATTTGTAGATAGATCAAAAAACTCAATTTTTGAGTTTGTTCTTTCCGGTTCAAAGGTTGAAGTGACAAAAATAATAGAACCCCGTATACCGAAGTGAAAAAGAATTGAAGTGAAAAAGAACCAATTTTAATTATTATTTTTTTAACCTTGAATAAAATTCATTAAACCAGTAATGAAAAAGAATTGAAGTGAGTAAACATAAACAGAAAAACCAAAATCACTGGCTGCTTGTGGAAGCTTGTGAAGCTTCCAAAAAATAATCCATTTTCTTTATCACTGGCTGCTACACTAGTCCGGTGAACATTCTTTACCTCAGTTACTCTACCATCAGCCTCATTCATACTCTCATATCACATGAATACCGAACTAATTTGTTTCCAGCTGCAATAGTAGACTGAAGAATATCATCCTCTTTCTGCTGCTTCACTTTAAGTGATTTTTAGAATAAATTTCAGCCCAAACTTTATTGAAATCTGAACGACACCGACTCCATTCCTCCTGTTTCTGCTTCAGTCGAGTCAATATTACAGGGAGCGCACGAGTTGGGTTTTTACGCAATATGTCTATAACGTCAAGACCATGGTCACCATATAGACGTTCAATGCACCTTAAATTTTGAACAGTAAAGTAATCTTCAATACGGTTCAGAGTCTCCATATTGATCTTATTTTCATTCATGTTATTATATAATTCCTCTGCACGTTTAGCTGCAGAACTCACAGACTCTAATAACATGTCCAGCTCAAATCTGTCATCTTCACATCTGAACAAGCTCTCTTCGTACTGATTCCTGCACATATGTTCGGAAGAGTAATCCTCACTTCCTGAACTCACAGATACCCAGTGATCATTCAATACTTGAGCACCAAGCTCAGATCTATGACTAGCTGTAGGAATTGGATAATCAGCAGGTAGAAGCCGGTAGCTGGGAGTGCAACGTTTACAGTCACTGAGGTCAAGTTCTTGAATGGATTTTCCCATGTACTCCTTCTCCCTGTATCTTTCCTTCTCTTTAGCTCCATCCATCTCACGCTCCAACTTTGATGATCTTAGTGACTTTTTACTCATGACACCAGCAAGGAACCCATCAATATTTTCCAAACACTCCAGGAAATCATTGAATTCCACCATAAGATCAAGATGCTTTCCAAGTAAATCGGTTACCAAATTTTGCAATTCATTCCTTTTTATTATTTCACTGACGAAAAAATTATGAAGGCACTTCAAGAAAGCTTGGTAGTCATCAGCACTGTTCAACTTCTCCTTAACTTTCTCAAAGAAACTGAATGCTTGACTATACATGTTCTTTAAGGTATCCTTGTCTTCCTTAGAAGAAAAGTCTGAAGCCAACCCAAAACCTTCAGCTTTCTTGACAGATTTCTTTTTCTCATGAAAGCGCTGCAAGTTCAAATCCCTGCTGTTATTATTTTATATTGACAAAAATCTCACATGAGTCTTTACAATATTATTATTTTTTATTCTATAAATAATGTTCGCCCATCTAAATGTGACAACGCCTAACTCACCAGGTGTTGTAAGCGAGTTAGGTAACGTGACATTATGAACAAAAATTTACAAAATGTGACATTCAGATAATTTTTTACAAAAAATGTGGCACTTTAATCGTTGTCCATCAAAGAATCCTATAACAATTTCCATCTTAAAAACAAATCAAGAATTACAAGCCGTCTGTACTAAATAGGGAATGAAAGAAAGGGGCAAAAAAGTAGAATACATTCTTATATATTA
The DNA here is from genome assembly GCF_033153095.1 of Gastrolobium bilobum. Lineage (NCBI taxonomy): Eukaryota > Viridiplantae > Streptophyta > Magnoliopsida > Fabales > Fabaceae > Gastrolobium > Gastrolobium bilobum. The sequence continues at coordinate 19,612 of NW_026896689.1, read as the reverse complement.
AATTAAAGTTTATTCTCTTAAATGTAATGCCTATAATAGAGTAAACGCATATGATTTACTCTGCATCAGTATCCTTTCTATATATACTGCAAAAGACAACTCTGTGTTTTGTGATATAGTTTCTGAACTGTTAAGAGTTTGTTTCGTGCCAGCTCAGGTTCTGTTAGAAGTTAGATTTGCTGAGCTGGGGGGACACTGTAATCAGTTTAATCTTAAGTCAATAACACAGTTCTCACTCAGAAACTTTCTCTGATCTCGTCTCTCTTTCTCCTCCTCCTCCTCTCTCTCTCCCTCTCTCTCTCATACTTACATTTACTCAACAAACATAAAAACATACTAGAACAGACGAGACGTACAAAGAAAAAAAAACAGAACAAACTTAAAAAATAAAAATAAAAAATAAAAAAGGAACCTACTCAGTCACAAAATTATATTCTGTTATGTAAATAAGTTTACATTCACTCCAATTCCTTCTTATACTCAAACTAACTAGGTTGATTGAGAAAACTGCATTACACTCAACTAACAGAAAACAACCTTTTCGTCCTAAATAATCAGCAATAACTTTGGGGTAATAAGTTATAAGTCAGATTAGTTCTAGCAAACCCAACCCCATGAGCTAGGAAAATGAAAATGTAGAGAGAAAGAATCATCCAATAAAACCGTTAAAAAGGGGAGAAATGGATACCTCAAGAAATTGTTGAGCATTTATATGATCAGGTTCTCTCTCATCCTGATCACGATTAATCCTTATATCCTTACTCTCACGTTTCCTCCGCTTCTTGTGCATGTTCATCATTGTGTTGTCATCATCCATCTCAGGGTGTTCAACACTCAGATCACGCTCACGATCATGAGAAGGAAGCCTCTTTCGTCGATATACTTGCATTTCCCGCATCATGGGTGCCATAGAACTCCGCTCACTAAAGCGCTGCAATGAATTTCGAGCATCCGGAGCATGCTGTGTAGAAGGTGCTGCGAAACTATCTGGTAAGAATCTAGTGAACTCCTCAAGCAAATCTCGATGATCCTTAAACAGGGTAGCAACCTCACTATAAATTTCACCTATGTCCTTATGCTCTTTGCGGTACATATTGGAAATGTTCAAGAACGATTTGTAAACATGCTCATCACTTTGGAATCGTTTCTTTATCTTGTTCACAAAACTAATAGCTTCTTCAAATTCAACCGTTTTCTTTGGAGGAGCCTCATCCCTTACTCTCTTCATCTTTTATCGGTTCTCCAGATTTTCCTAGGAAAATTCGCTGGAAAACAAGTCGAGTAGATCGACAAGAGAAAGAAAAAAAAAAGAGTGAAGTGTTTGATCGGACAGAACAACAAGGTAAACAAGAAAAACAACAAATAGGGTTTCTTCTTTCTCTGTCTCTCTCACGTTGTTGCGTTAGAACGATGGAAACTGAGGCGGTGGGAACCAATTAAAAGGCTAGATTTAGAATTTTATATGGGAAAAAAATTTAATTATTGCATTTTAATTAATTAATTATGCAATTTGGATTGTGATTTTTTTTTTGGAGGTTTGGATTGTGATTTGATAGAAGAAAATAAATAAAATTTGTGATATGTGATTTAATTTTTTACAGTTTTGGATTGTGAACCAATCTGCGTGTGTGATTTAATATAAAAAATTAATCAAGATTTGATGTGTGATTATATTTAAATTTTATTTTTATTTTTATTATAAAAAAATTTGGTTTGTTATTTAAATTAAAAGTAACAATTATTATTAATAAGGAAAATAAAATAAAGATTTGATTTGTGATTTAAACTCAAAAATCAATTTGAAAAATCTGTATTAATAAATGAAATAATTCAATAAATATTCTAAATCTCTAAGGAATAAGGATTACCTAATTTAAATTTAAATTATGTTTGTGAGAAATAAAATATATCAAATGAGATGTCATTGCGTAGATCTCGAAAAGTTATGTGGAATCAAAAAACAATTACCTGAATTGGATACCCGAGTCAAAAGTTATGGCCTTCATAAGTTTTATGATTAAATTATTATTATTTTTTTATAAAAAATGACACGTGTCAACCTTAGGTGAGAGATGCCTAAATGAGGCGTCACATTGTAAAATAGATCCGTGATTATTTCCAAAACTGCCATAAATGCGTAATATTTAATTAAAATGCAATAATTAAATTTTTTTGCCAATTTTATATATCTCAAAGATATGAATTAGTATTATTATATCTCCTTGGAGTGATGGATCAATCAACAAATTAATGACTCTACTAATTTAATTTAATATATTATTTAAAAGTAATATATTTAAAATCAAATTAAATCTAATCATGCCAATTATTAAAAAAACTTTAAAATATATCTTGTTTTTAAAATAAAATAAAATAAAAACATAAATGAAATGATAATTAAAATTCATAAAATTTATACTTAATATATTTTAATTTTATTTATCCTGATATGATAAGCATAGGTTGTGTCAAAATTTCTATATAAATACATAAAATACAAAATTTAAAAGTACACAATACGATAAAGTTTTGTTTCAAAATTTAAAAGTACATAATACAAAATTTAAAAGCACAAATTCTTTTAGTTTTAAAATAATCATTGTTTAAAGATTTGTACAAAAATTAAATAATTCATTAAATTCTTTACGATTTAATGAAAATATAAGTTTATTTGATTATATTACACCTTCACTCTATTAAATCATTCTTATTCCAATAAGTAGAAATAAAAAAATAAAGTAGAGCTAAGAAAATAATATATTTTTTTTTAAAGTGACAAATAATTTAGAATAAATTATAACTTTTTAAATACAATTAGATACATAAAATGTGCCTATCATAGTAGAAAGCAAGTTAAATTCAACACCATATTATTTAAGTGGAAAGTGTTTGTCATTTTAAATGACATAAAGTTATGTCATTTGTAACGCCCGGTCGCTTCAAGAATCAATGACTATCCCCACATACTAACACGAGACTTTTCAGTGTGCTTTTTCCTCACTCGCACACTTCCCGGGAAAACTTCCTAGGAGGTCACTCATCCCATAATTGCTCCTAGTCAAGCACACCTAACTGTGGAGTTCTTCCGATCCGGGCTACCGAAAAGCAGATGCATCTTGTTAGTATAGGTAGTACCAATTGATTCTTATAAGCTATTCTCAAACTGTGCAGTCTCATACCTGCACAGTCTTTGGAATTCTTCTCTTTCGGGTGTCGATTCGATTCATTCATGCATGTAACCCCACGCTGGAAGCCTGTCAGGAGCCGCTCCTTGTCCGTGCCCCTTTGCACCGGCGATTACTCCCTGCCCTCGTCAGCGCTCTAGATGTTACATCATTTTAATAGAGAGATTCACACAAGAAATTATTTTTTATTTAAAATTTAAATTAAAAAAATCACTCACTTTCTCTCCCATGATTTTCATTTCTTATCTCTATATCTCTCCTAAAATAATATAACTTATGTCATTTAAAATGACAAACATCAAACTCATTATTTAAACATGGTCCTATCACTTAATTTGTTTTTAGCTTTTTTTTTTTTTTTTAAGAAAAAACCCAAGCAAGACCTGATTATCAAACTTGTGCAGGACAACAAATTAGACATGATTAGTTATCAAACTTCAAGACCTAATACGTCAAATGCTTTGACGGGATTAGCCAAAAAAATTAAGTCCATGTTTTTTAATAAATAATTATATTACAGTTTTGGAAATAATTATATATTTATTGTACAATATAACGACCAATTTGGGCGTCACTCAAGACGCCTAAATTGGGCGTCACTCAAGAGGCAATCATACTTAATTTAGGCGTCATTTATCAGATATTGACACGTGTCATATTTTTTTTCCAAAAAAATAATAATTTAATCATAAAACTTCTGAAGGCCGTAACTTTTGACTCGGGTATCCAAATCAGGTAATTCTTTTTTTAATTCCTCATAACTTTTCGAGATCTACGCAATGAGATCTCATTTGACATATTTTATTTCTCACAAACACAATTTAAATTTGCAAGAATAATATTATAAGAAACGTTAAACCCGGAAGCCTCTGAGTTCTGGATTTGTGATTTAATATAAATAAATAAATAAAATTTTGATTTGTGATTTAATTTTTTTTTTAATAATATTTTTTTATTATAACAAAAATTTGGTTTGTGATTTAAATTAAAAATTAAAATTAAAATTATTATTAATAAGGAAAACAAAATAAAGATTTGATTTGTGACTTAAACTAAAAAATCATTTTGAAAAATCTGTAGAAATAAAGGAAATAATTAAATAAATATTCTAAATCTCTAAGGAAGAAGAATATTATTTTTAAAATTAATGATTAATGCTATAAGCTTCTAAGTTATTATTTATGGTCTGAAATTAATTATGGCTTATGAATTTTTTTCAAAAATAAAATTACCTAAATTAGGCGTGATTGCCTCTTGATTGAAACCCAATTTAGACGTCATTGGTGACGTGTCAGGTGTTGACATGTGTCACATTTTTAAACTCAGAAGCCTCTGTGTTTTGGGTTTGTGATTTAATATAAAAAATAAATCAAGATTTGATGTGTGATTTAAATTAAAAAATAACAATTATTATTAATAAGGAAAACAAAATAAAGATTTGATTTGTGATTTAAACTCAAAAATCAATTTGAAAAATCTGTATTAATAAAGGAAATAATTAAATAAATATTCTAAATCTCTAAGGAAGAAGGATTACCTGATTTAAATTTAAATTATGTTTGTGAGAAATAAAATATGTCAAATAAGATGTTATTGCGTCGATCTCGAAAATTTATGTGGAATCAAAAAAAGAATTACCCTATTTGGATACCCGAGTAAAAAATTATGGCCTTCAGAAGTTTTATGATTAAATTATATTTTTTTGAAAAAAAATATGACACATGTCAACACCTGATGAGTGACGCCTAAATTAGGCGTGATTGCCTCTTGAGTGCGAGTTGGCTCCCTCCGGTATCCCCACGAGCTTCGACTCTTTGAGCCGACTATGGGACTAATCCGGAGTGCGGGGGAACAGTGACCTTACACAAATTTCTGATATTCTTCTTGACTTTCTCCCTAATTTGTTCCCTAATTTCTATCTTATGAATTTCCTTCATCCAATACCTGACTTTGTTTTTTCTTGAATTTCCTTTATTTGATTTCTCTTAATTCATATCAGGAATTTTTAAAAAATAAAATAATATATACTTGATAAATGGGTGTTCCCATTCCTTGATTCCAATTTAAATTCACAATAATAATAAAAGTGCTCTGTTTCACTTCTATGAGAATAAATGATTGTTTGGATGAGTTTTCAAAAAAAATATTTTTATATTTTATTTATTTTAGAAGTACTTTTTATAAAAGTTAAAGTTATTTAGATTTTTAAAAAATATTTAGTTTTTGAAAAAATATTTGTGTTTTAACTTATGTTATTTTTAGAAGCTAAAATTTTCATTTTAAAAAAAAGATTTTTAACTTTTTTTTATGACTTTTACTCTTTTTAAAAGTAGACGTCCAAACATATTTCTCCCATACATGTTTTTTTTTCCTGAAGTAAAACAACTTTTGAAGAGAGAAAAACCCATCCAAAGAGGCCCTAATAATTTTTTAATGACATGGAAGAAAATGAGAAAAAAAGATTAAAAAAAAGATGATGCTAATTTTTTTAATTTTTTATTTCTATTATTTTAGTTCCTTTATTTTTTTTTCTCTTCAGTCAATTGATAAAAGATTTGAAACTTTAAAAACTTTCTTCCCTTTTCTCCCCTCAATCCAAAGATAAGGTTAAATTATAGAGAATCATCCCATTCTTCTAATAAAAACAAAAAGAGAATTATCTCGTATTTTAATTAAAATATATCATTTGTCCTCTCTTTATTGACAAAACTATTTATGTCTAAAAGGACATAATTTACGTCCTTTAAAAGGACACACTAAATCCCTCTCTTTTTTCCTGATTTGATCGGAATACTTTGAGCCATGAGAGTAAAAATGAGGGCAAAAATTCATGAATCAATTTTATTAGTAAATTATGTTTAAGATATATCCATGAAATTTTTATTCTTATTTTACCATAATACATAGTTGACTCAAAGCGAAAGTAGAGTAAACACTTATACCTCGATACCGGAGTTGTTAAATTGAGTCATGACTTATCAATTAATCTGGTTTAAGTTACCAAAATTCAATCCATATTAATTTACTTTTCTCTCAACTTGTAATGAGCTAACCAGAAACTTTGGGTTTAAACATTTTGACTAATTTTTTTTCCTACAAAGAAAAGTTTGTTCCCAGGCACAAAACGAGAAACACTTATCTCTCTCAATCACTCTCCACCTCTACCATCACCACCACCACCACCACCATCATCCCGACATGACCACCGCCACCATCGTCGCCGCCGCAGTCGTACCACTAGTGCCGTCGTCACCTCCCCCCACTACCACGATGCCACCGCAACCATTACCACCACATCCACCCATCACTGCTACCATGGCACTGTCACCACCACCACAATTACCACGCCGCCATCACCATCACCATCACCACTATCACTGTCACCGTCACCACCACCATCATCGTCGTCACCGCCTCCGCCACCATCGCCATCACCACGCCACTGCCACTGCCACTGCCACTACTACCATCACCACGACGCAACCGCTACCATCACCACCACTGTCACCAACCACCACTACCATTGCGGCAGCCATTACCGCCACCGCCACCAACCACCACCACCATCGTCTCAGCCATGCCTTCACCACCACCACCACCACTGTCACCTACCACCACCGCCACCGTCGCAGCCACTGCCATCACCACCATGATGCCATCACAACCACCATCACCATGCCACCGCTACCATTGTGGCCGCTGCCACCAACCACCATCCCCACCACCATTGGCGCAGCCACTGCCGTCACCTCCACCTCCACCATCCCCGTCGTTACCACCATCATCCCCACCACTACCGTCACAACCACTACCACTATCATCACCACGTCACTGCCACCACCACTACCGTACTGTTGTCGCCACCACCACCACCACCACAACCACACAACATGAAAATGAAAGTGATGATCCGAATTTTTTTATATTTAATAGGAATTATTTTTTATTATATTATTTGTTGTGTTATCAAACACAATTATCAAACACAATGGTAGGGAATGAAATGGTTGTCATGCACACCATTTATCTTGTCTGTAGTAGTTGCATGACACTGTACCTGCAAGGCTGCAAATATGAATATATATATATATAATTTGTATTTTTTTACTAATTTAATTTAATATTATATTTTAAATTTTAAATAAATTATTATTATTTATAAAATAACATCAATCCTATTACTTTACAAATTAGAGTTATAAATCATGATCTCATAAGACATAAAATGTCTTTAAGTGAATAATATATATAATAAATATATTATATTATTAAAAAATTCAAAAAGCTAGCATATAGGTTTTTAGACCAGATTTAAGTGGATTTATGACATATTTTTTAAGGGAAATATTTTTCTCATGTTGCATGAGACAAATTGTCTCATCCAACACACAAAAAAGTGAGTGAGACCTACTGAGAAAAAGAAAGAGAAAGAAAAAAATGAATCCTACCCACTTTTTTATGTGTTGCATGAGATAATTTGTCTCATACAACATGAGAAAAATATTTCTCATTTTTTAAATAAATTTTCTGAAAGTAAAAGGCAAATAGAGCCGACCAGCTCAGATTTAAGGTAGGCCCGCCAATCTATTTACGCAGCTGGCCAGGTGTGGACTAAAACGGCTGCGTGAGAACATTCTTAAGCCCCAACCTAAACCCCAATGTGTTAAAACCCTTAGATCCACCGGAACCTCAAAGCTTTCATCCCTATCAATTTTGCAGCTATCACGAACATTTAACTCAAATGAGAAGGTTCACGTGGTTAACGCCAGTGAGTGAATCAACAAGAATTCCAAAATCATTCAAAATTATTGTTCCATTTTCTCAATTATCCTTGTTCTCATCACCAATTCTTCCAAAGCAGTATCGGCGCCATTCTTCCAATGTAGCGTAATGTTTTAACTTTTTCAGGCTATTCTAGGTGGCAAAGTTGAGGTGCCTACTTTATCGGGGAAGATGCAAGTAAAAGTAAGCAGTAAGCTAAGATTTACTTTGTTAGTATAATTGTTTTTTAAGTAAAGAAAAGTTTAGAGGGGCCAAGGTTGGTCCATTTCAAGATGAGGGCATGCTACAAGCTTTAGTAAGGGATCACAATGATACTTATAGATGACTTACCAAAGAAAGTTCACTAATAGGACTTGAACCTGAGACCTTGTTATCGACTCTGTTTGATATTGTCAGTTGAGTCAACCTCATCAGTATAGTCTTTTTGTTCCACTATGAAATTGAATTTCGAATGACACAGAAGTTTGGCATCCCACCCCCCCCACCCCAAAATCCCTCCTCTCTTTTTTAAGACCTGAATAAGTGATCTTCTCATATGAATGACTTGAGAGGAATCCTCTCTAAACCTCATGAATTTATAATTACAGTATACACAATTAAATTCCGTAGTTTCAGGGATTGACTAAACCAAATACAGCAAGCACATAATATGTTTCCTATTCTATTTACAAGGAATATCAACAGTTTCAATCATTATAGAATAAATTTATCAAAATGAGAGAGTTAAGGAACACATGATGTTTTTTCATGCAACACTTTAACATTAACATCAGCAACACTTGTAACCAATGTTTTTTCATTGAAAATTTTCCTAACACACACAAGTTTAACATCGGTGTCAAGAGATCCTACCCCTATATATATATATATATATATTGTGTGTGTATGGGCTTTGGATTCATCATGCAAGAGGACTAATTTTTTTTCCTACAAAGAAAAGACAAGTTAAATATTAGTAAAAAAAGTTGAAGAGACAAAATATTTAATGACTTTGGGTATGCATGATAACCTGTTCGGAATCATTTTTTTTTAATTTATGTTCCCGGGAAAAATGGATAGAAAACTCGTTTAGTAAAACCAGTTTATTTTTTTGTTCCCGGGATAAACTGGTTTAATTTTTGTGCAAGGGAACAGAAAAAAGAATCAGAAAGTTTCTATTTATTTGTTCCCAGGCACAAAACGAGAAACACTTATCTCTCTCAATCACTCTCCACCTCTACCATCACCACCACCACCACCATCATCCCGACATGACCACCGCCACGATCGTCGCCGCCGCAGTCGTACCACTAGTGCCGTCGTCACCTCCCCCCACTACCACGATGCCACCGCCACCATTACCACCACATCCACCCATCACTATTACCATGCCACTGTCACCACCACCACAATTACCACGCCGCCATCACCATCACCATCACCACTATCACTGTCACCGTCACCACCACCATCATCGTCGTCACCGCGTCCGCCACCATCGCCATCACCACGCCACTGCCACTGCCACTACTACCATCACCACGACGCAACCGCTACCATCACCACCACTATCACCAACCACCACTACCATTGCCGCAGCCACTACCGCCGCCGCCGCCACCGCCACCAACCACCACCACCATCGTCTCAGCCATGCCTTCACCTACCACCACTGTCACCGTCGCAGCCACCGCCATCACAACCACCATCACTATGCCACCGCTACCATTGTGGCCGCTGCCACCAACCACCATCCCCACCACCATTGGTGCAGCCACTGCCGTCACCTCCACCTCCACCATCCCCGCCATTACCACCACCATCCCCACCACTACCGTCACAATCGTCACCACTATCATCACCACGTCACTGCCACGTACCGGTATTGTTAACATTAATTATGATATTAAGCGCAGTTACAATCACAGCAGTTCATTTATAAAAACGAGAATAAATTTTTTCCGACTATTACGCGAGCATTTAAATCATAAAAAGGCGTAATAATTAAAAGCTGTGACCGTAACCGTAAACTCTTGCGGAAGACTTATTTAAACTATTTTTATCACTTACGTTACTTATTATAAGTTACTAAGGAGTTCCCATAAACTCACTTAGCCAATTTCCAACTTTACGTTTTATACCAATTCGAACATGTTACACTCTAAGTTTTTCTGCGACCAAACCGATCGCAACCAACCCTACTTCTCAGATTATATCTTTGTGTTACTTAATTCCCTTTTTAACAAGCTAAAATACGCTCAATTCGGAGCTCACTTGCTCCGGTTATCGCCGTTTGAAGTTGGATAAGCGATTAGCCCAAACAACCCCAAAAACAGCTCCAAACCACTCACATTGCTCGAATTACTGCACTCAATCCACTCAACCATTTGCTCTCAAATTTTTATCCTACAAACTAGGCATCTCAAACTTCATTTTGATATATCACACGCTCAATTTGACTGAGAAACGAAGCGGAAATTAATTTCCCAAATCCGGTCCAGAATCTGCCTCAGGTGCAGGGGCACATGGGCAGTCCGTGTTTCTCTATTTTTTTCAGGCCGAAGATCAACCCAGATTTTCCTCAAATTTGGAAACAAGGTAGAGGACATCTCAACCTTCAAAATGGCGTATGGCACGTCCCTAGGGGACTTCTATGGAGGGAGATATGCTCTCCCGAAGTTTGCCTAAAATCTGCCAATTCTACAGAAAATTCGCCAGAGTTTCCTTTGTTTTTCCAATAATCCCAAATTTGTAAAAGATCATTTAAACCTCAAATGTACCTAATAAACACATGATAATACAGTAATAATCCAATGGGTGGCACACACAAGGACCAACAACGCCTTGGGGCACTTACAACCCATTCCAGTTTATAGTTATTAAACATAGAGCCCATATTAATCATTCTTAAGTAGTTGCAATCACTAACACCTTTTTCATGCATATTTCCATCATACATATTATCATAACCTAAAATAGGCCTAAGGCCCTTCCATCATAAATAGACATGCATCAATACTATTACAATATGGCTTTACAATTCACAACTTGAAACTAAAACTTCAAATTACATTCTTCTAAAATTACATCTTAAATTTAAAAGACAACATAACCAAATACATCACTACTAGACTTAGGCAAAATGGCATGAACAAGATGCTAATGAAGCTACTAATAAATACAAATGACATGTTCATGCCCTAAGTCTAGCCTAGGCCACACGGCCAACAAAATGCAAAATATGAAGCGCTCCAGCGCTCACTCTGCGGGCCTCTTGCCCGAGGCTCCTGCTCCACTGCTACCTCCTGAAATAAATGCCCCGAGACGGGGTGAGATATACGAATATATCTCAGTAACCAAGAGGTTCTGGAGAAAAATCCACCCAATGGTTCACTTCGATGCATATCAATAGAATACAACAACCACTTGAAAACGGGATATAGCAAGGGATTTAGAGAAGGGGGAATATAAAGAAAACAAAATACGACGATACGGGATGGTAACCCCAATTCCACGTACGCCCTCGGCATATATAAGCCTATGGGTATCATCCAAGGTGTGTTCACAGAAACCACAACCATGATGCCCAAACCAACCAAAACGCCAAAGACATTCCTAGTGTGCTCCTACCCGGATCACACACCATGACCGCAGTCAACTGGAACTCCCTCCTGGAGACCTATCCAGCGGAAGTCCGAAAATGCCCGAAGGCTAATAAAACTGTCTACTGGCCAGAGACTCGGTACTGCAGTACCCATAGCAATAATGCATGCATGCTCATGTGTTCTATACTATTCATACACACTTCCTACCGTTGCCATCAACTGGCAAGGTGGAACAGAAAAGGGGAACAAGCCCCAGTACCAAGAGGTTACCTTAATTCGTGTTTCCACAAGCTCCGCAGCAGCTTATCCCTCAACTCGGTACACAGCGGAATGCCTACACAGAGGACATTCCCAATCACTCTCAGTTCGACCCATACATGTTAATTTATAATTACACATGCAATGAACCAATTTCTTACCTCAATCCACTTGGTCCCGGACCAAGGGCAATTCACTGATTCAAGATTCGGGATTCAGGTCGACGTACGGCAACCTATACAATAACGTACATCCATCAGTACTCGTCAAATAGTATCAAAACGCAAAAACGCAAAAATCCTCCCCATCCTCCCTTGATGGTTCGGCCATTGTAGTGTAAATGTGAGATTTATTTTTCTAAATTTTCTTTCTCATTTTGTTACGTCTCATTAGGTTGTCAATAGGCCGGTTCAAGTGCCGGTTCGTCATTTTCGCGTCGAATTACATCAAAACGCGAAAATCGCCAAATCACCCCTTTTCCCCCTTGGAGGTTCGGCCATGTAGGTGTAAATTTGAGATTTATTTTCCTAAATTTTCTTTCTCATTTTATAACACTCCCTTAGGTTGTTTAGAGGCTAGTTCAATCGTCGTTTTTCCGTTTTTCGACATTTACGCATCGTTTTGCGAAATATTTCATTCTGGGCTCATTTAGGTCTCTAACACAATTCATTTTTTTCCATTGATTCAAACACTCTCCAAGCACAACACAACCCATCTAAGCACCATATAACTACACAATTCATTATCCAAATCATTTTTCAACATCAATTCCTCAATCTTTCCTCAAAGAATCGAATTTTAACCTATGGCATTCCAAGGAATTTCCATACAACTTTAATCATTCCAACCATCATACAACCTATTATATCATCATACCATCATGCCACCATCATCAAACAAGTCTCAACACCAAAATTCACAAATTCCAAAATCATGATCATCAATTTTTCTAAGTTAAAAATCATCACATTTCACTTAAAATTTTCATTGCATTTCTAGCATTACTACATCTTAAGGCATTATCATCTAATAGACATTTTCCATTTGAGCTCTCTAACACAACACATCATAAAATCCCTCTTTAGGGTTCATAAACACAATTCACCAATCAACCATTGAAATGTTGAAATAACTTACCCAAATGCAAGGCAAATGACTCCTCCTAGGTATACTCCACCATTGGAGCATTCCAAAGCTCCATGAACACCAAACTCCACAAGTGAGCCGCGGCCTTTGAGGGGGAGGATCTCAAAATCCAGCCACTTTCACGACTCAAGGATAGCACCAATGGCTTTAGAAGGCAATTTCCAACAAATTTCAAGTTAAACTTTGTTGAATTTGGTTAGGATTTGAGTGATTTAGGTGGGAAGAAAATTTGAAAGAAAACTTGGAGAAAGAAGGAGGGGGGCTCGGTTTTTGGCTGAAGGAGGGGTGAAGGAGGTGATGAATAGTACTTTGATGAGGTGTTTTAAGTGAATTTTAAGTGGGGTGGGTCCCACGCCACCTCACGCGATTTAAAACGCGTCCAAACTCTCACTAAACGTCCGTAAATTCAAAACTTATTTAGAAACTCTAATTTTTAACATTAACTATTCTCCTTTAATTATGCTTGATCAGATGAATTAAGAGTTATCCACTCGTTCGGAGAAAACACTGTTTTAAGCTATTACGCGCGCCATTGGCACGCTTCCCCAAACTGTCTTAATTTCATCGAATATCATAAGAAATCATATTTCCTAACTCATTAGACCATTTTTAACTCATATTTGAAACCTAGAGCTCAAAATTCCACTGGCACATTTTACGGTGCAATCGTAACGCGATATTTTTACCCGCGAAAAACACTATTCACTGATTTTTCTGAAACTTGCCTATCCACTCAATTTTTCGTTCTGAACCCATTTTCGGGGTTATTTTTACCATATGAGACCTTCTACTCAATTTTTATCTTCCTAGGGTTGCGTGTTGGCTAATTACCGTTTTGCCCTTTCTTTGTATTTTGGCCTAATCTTTAGGATTTTCACTAATTCATCGCTTGATTGCTCACTTAATATTTTAATTACTTGATTTAAAATTGGGAGGTGTTATACTCACCCCAACTTTTTAGAATTTTGTCCGCAAAATTAAATCATACCTGTCCGCTAACTCAGGATATAGCCGGAGAATCTCATCCTCCCGCTCCCAAGTAGCCTCCTCAGGTGTACGTCCTTCCCATTGAACTTTAAGCATTGGAATAACTTTGCTTCTAAGCTTCTTTTCACTGCGGTCAAGGACCTCAACAGGGCCTATAGGAACTTTCAAATTCTCTCTGATTTCAATATCGTCCGGTATCACCACATGTGATTCATCCGGAATATAACGCCGCAGCTGTGATACATGAAAAACATCGTGTAGATTTGACAACTGTGGGGGCAAGGCAAGCTGATAGGCCACTGGTCCTACTCTTTTCATTATTTGATATGGCCCAATAAAACGAGGACTCAGCTTCCTCACTCCCAATGCACGTCCAACACCGGTAACTGGAGATAGCCGCACAAAACATGACTGCCTTCTTCAAATTCCAGCGGTCTGTGTCTATTATCATAATAACTTTTCTGCCGATTCTGTGCCTGTTTAAGTTTTTCCCTGATCATTTCAATCTGTGCCGTGGTTTCTTGCACAAAGTCCGGCCCAAACCTCTCTTTATCACCTACCTCTGTCCAACAAGTAGGAGTACGACATCTACGCCCATACAAAGCCTCATAAGGTGCCATGCCCAGACTGGAGTGAAAACTATTATTATAAGAGAATTCCACCAGTGGTAAATATCTGTCCCAAGCAGTGCCCTGCTCCAGTGTGCAAGCTCTCAACATATCCTCAAGTGTCTGTATGGTCCTCTCAGTCTGACCATCAGTCTGCGGGTGATACGCAGTGCTCAGCCGAAGCTGAGTGCCAAAAGCCTGCTGCAAGGCTCCCCAAAATCGAGAAGTAAATTTCGGGTCCCGGTCACTAACAATGCTAACCGGTATTCCATGGAGCCTTACAATCTCCTTCACATATAGCCTTGCTAATTTCTCCGTAGAGAAGTCCACTCGCACTGGAAGAAAATGTGCAGACTTCGTAAGTCTGTCCACTATAACCCAAATCGAATCATGACCAGCCTGAGTCCGAGGCAAACCAACAACAAAATCCATGGAGATGCTCTCCCATTTCCACTCTGGTATGTCTAACGGCTGAAGTAACCCTGCCGGTTTCTGATGTTCTATTTTAACCTTCTGACAAATCAAGCACTTTGACACATATTCAGCCACATCCTTCTTCATCCCAGGCCACCAGAACTTAACTTTCAGATCTTGATACATTTTTGTGGCACCCGGGTGTACAGCAAACTGACCCTTATGGGCCTCAACCATTACCTCTCCTGCTAACTCCTTGGGCACTACAATTCTGCCCTGATACAATAGCAATCCCTGCTCATTCACAGATATTCCACTCTGCCCTTTCAAATATTTGACACTGTCGTTACGTATCTGTGTTTCTTTAATCTTCTCATATAATTTATTTTCCACCCGACAGCTCTCATGCAACCCATCTGTAACCCGTGTAGTCCAGAATTCATCCACACTACCAATAAAGACATCTGTCAGTTTCAAGTCACGGAATTGCTCAATTAATTCATTATCCCACAACATCAACTGGGATACACTGACAGACTTCCTACTCAATGCATCTGCTACCACATTAGCCTTACCCGGATGGTATTTTAACTCAAAATCATAATCTTTTAGAAATTCAACCCACCTCCGTTGTCTCATGTTCAGCTCTTTCTGATCAAACAAATACTTTAGACTCTTGTGATCACTGAACACAGCAAATTTCATCCCATACAGAAAATGCCTCCAAATTTTCAAGGCAAATACTATAGCAGCAAGCTCCAAATCGTGTGTCGGATAATTCTCTTCATGAGGCCTCAACTGCCTCGAAGCATAAGCAACGACTCTCCTTTCTTGCATCAACACACACCCCAAACCTTTCTTGGAAGCATCACAATATAATTCAAACTCACCTTCCGGATCGGGGAGGGTCAACACAGGAGCAGTAGTCAATTTCTCTTTAAGGCTCAGAAAACAACTCTCACATTCCTGAGTCCACACAAAAGGAGTATCCTTTCGTGTCAATCGGGTCAATGGCAGTACCATTGTAGAAAACCCCTCAATAAACCTCCGATAATATCCAGCAAGACCCAGAAAGCTGCGGATTTCAGTAACAGTTTTTGGTCGTTCCCAGTACATAACAGCATCAATTTTATTTGGGTCAACAGCAACACCCCTCTCAGAAATAACATGACCCAGAAACTGTATCTCAGATAACCAGAATTCACACTTTGACGGCTTCGCATACAACTTTTTATCCTTTAACACCTGTAACACAGTCCTCAAATGCTCACTATGCTCCTCTCTGCTCTTAGAGTATATCAAGATGTCGTCGATAAACACGATCACAAACTGATCCAAATACGGTTTAAAGATACGATTCATGTAGTCCATGAACACTGCCGGGGCATTTGTAAGCCCAAAAGGAATCACCTGATACTCGTAGTGTCCATATCTAGAACGAAAAGCCGTTTTAGGCACATCCTCCGGCCTAATCCGAATCTGATGGTATCCGGACCGGAGATCAATCTTTGAAAACACGCAGGCACCCCTCAACTGATCCAACAAGTCATCAATACGCGGCAATGGGTACCTGTTCTTAACCGTAACTTTATTCAATTTCCGGTAATCAGTACACAGTCGCATGCTTCCATCCTTCTTTTTCACAAAGATCACCGGTGCTCCCCACGGGGACACACTCGGCCTAATAAAATCCTTTGCAGACAATTCCTCTATATGTTTCTTCAACTCAGCTAACTCAAGTGGCGCCATCCGGTATGGAGCCAATGAAATAGGCCCCACACCGGGCAACAATTCAATAGAAAATTCAATCTCTCTCTCAGGTGGAAATTCCGGTATCTCATCAGGGAATACATCCGCAAACTCATTAACCACCGGAATCGTAGAAATTTCAATCTCCTTGCCACCCACTAGACCACCCAAGAAAATATAACCCTGATCCCCAGCCTTCAAGGCTTTAATAGCATTACACATAGATAAAAAAGGAGACGGAGTAACCGAGGGCTTCTCATGAGACAATATCAACCTCTTGCCACAGCAATCAATCATTGCACAGTTTTGAGATAACCAATCCATACCCAATATCAAATTAACAGAGGCCAGGGGCAATATAATTAAGTCAATAGTGTAACCCCTGCCTTCGTAGACAAACCCGACCTCTTTGCAAATGAAGGAGGAATCACTAACCTCTCCTGTAGCCGTCGTAATACGCATAGGGGGAATCATCCGTGATACTTTTAATCCCAACCCCTTAGCCACATATTCAGCCACGAACGAGTGCGTAGCTCCAGAATCAAATAAAACAGATAAATCAATATTAGAAATGAAAATTGTACCTTTTACCAAATTCGGCGCCTTCGCCGTCTGCTGTGCATTAGTAGTATAAACACGCCCAACTGTAGGTGCAGATGGCAAGGTCTGCAGATTCGCAGCCTGCCCAGTATTGCTCTGACAATTGTTGGCATAATGCCCAACCTTTCCACATCTGAAACAAGTCACCTGATTAACAGTACAAGGCCCTTGATGAAACCTCTTACACTTATCACAACGAGGAGCAGAATTTCTGTCATTATTCCCACTTCTCTGACCACCACCCCTTTTAAACTGACCTGGGGGCTGTCTTACTTGCAACCCCCTTCCTCTATTATTGTTTTGATGGTAGCCACCTCTGTTATTATTGCCGGGAGGAGCAGATGTCCTCGAAGAACCAGATTTTGGATATCTATTATAAACACTTTCAACCCGTTTACACTGAGTCACCAGATCTGCAAAGTTCCTCACAGCAGTATTAGACATTCTCTTTGCAATTTTCTCATTCAAACCCCTCTGAAATTTAGCAGAAAGAAACTCAGGGGTAGGCATCACACCCCCATAATTGGCAAATTTCACCAAATCATTAAACCTTGCCACATAGGCATCAATAGTCATGGTACCCTGTACCAACTTTTCAAATTCACCCTGTTTAGCCTCCCGAACATCCCGGGGAAAATATTCCTCATGAAACAACCTCTCAAATAAAGCCCATGTAATCTCTTCCCCTTGAATAATGAAAGGCTGAGATGCAGTGTACCACCACTCGTGGGCATCTCCCTCTAGCATATAAACAGAATACAACAGCCTCTGGGGATCCTGACACTCCATAACCTGAAAGATTTTATCCATACCCCTCAACCAAGTAGTCACTACCTTCGGGTCCCTTGACCCCTGAAATGATGGCGGCTTGTGCTTTCTAAAAGAGATGAGCCTCTGCTCATTAGTACCTGCAAACACTTGCCCAGCAATCCCAGCAGACTGAGCAACCACAGAAGGATCCACATAAGGATCTGGAACATAGGTGGGATCAGTAGTGTGATGACTAGCCTCTGTCGAATGATGACTAGCCCCACTCCCCTCATGCTGAGGAGTAACAGATGGCGTACGGGTAGCAGTATCCGTAGCCGTATGTGGAGGAGAATCATCCCTCCTGTGCCGAGCCCTGTCCTCCCTCATCTCATTCATGAAGGCATGCATCATATCCTGATTATTTTTCATCAGGGTCTCGGTCATAGTTCTATTGGCAGCAGTCTCTTCCTGCAGAGCATTCAGAACTGCAGTAATAGGATCTGGTGCTACTAAATGACCTGCACCTCTAGCTCCACGGCGACCCCGTGCCCTGCTCATGATATCTGTACATGTAACACAAAGGAATGAGCTGATCAGACCCACACTGAGGAATCACATATACATTAATCATAAATAGTTCACAGATAGCTATGCAACACAAGATACAGTAATACATTATCAGAGTTCCCTCACAAAACTGCTCTGATACCATAAAATGTAACAGCCCGTTACGTACCGGTATTGTTAACATTAATTATGATATTAAGCGCAGTTACAATCACAGCAGTTCATTTATAAAAACGAGAATAAATTTTTTCCGACTATTACGCGAGCATTTAAATCATAAAAAGGCGTAATAATTAAAAGCTGTGACCGTAACCGTAAACTCTTGCGGAAGACTTATTTAAACTATTTTTATCACTTACGTTACTTATTATAAGTTACTAAGGAGTTCCCATAAACTCACTTAGCCAATTTCCAACTTTACGTTTTATACCAATTCGAACATGTTACACTCTAAGTTTTTCTGCGACCAAACCGATCGCAACCAACCCTACTTCTCAGATTATATCTTTGTGTTACTTAATTCCCTTTTTAACAAGCTAAAATACGCTCAATTCGGAGCTCACTTGCTCCGGTTATCGCCGTTTGAAGTTGGATAAGCGATTAGCCCAAACAACCCCAAAAACAGCTCCAAACCACTCACATTGCTCGAATTACTGCACTCAATCCACTCAACCATTTGCTCTCAAATTTTTATCCTACAAACTAGGCATCTCAAACTTCATTTTGATATATCACACGCTCCATTTTACTGAGAAACGAAGCGGAAATTAATTTCCCAAATCCGGTCCAGAATCTGCCTCAGGTGCAGGGGCACATGGGCAGTCCGTGTTTCTCTATTTTTTTCAGGCCGAATATCAACCCAGATTTTCCTCAAATTTGGAAACAAGGTAGAGGACATCTCAACCTTCAAAATGGCGTATGGCATGTCCCTAGGGGACTTCTATGGAGAGAGATATGCTCTCCTGAAGTTTGCCTAAAATCT
>NW_026896688.1:0-25491 GCF_033153095.1 Gastrolobium bilobum | reverse complement strand
TCAAATTTGGAGAAGATGGCAATAGACTGTGCAAAGTATATAAGTGTTGTTGATAATTCATTGGCAGAATTTGAGGAAGAGAAGGTATCCATTCTAGATGAGTTCAAAGCATTGAGGGAAAAACTTATCGCAGTGGTGATATAATGAGCAATTCCTTGATGAATTTAACTTGATTGAGCTTTCATCAAGACCAGGTGACAAAGACTTGATATGCAAAACTCATTTCCTACACTTGAAATGGATAGTATGAAGGTGTCCTTTGAAGAGGAGGTTGATCATGTTTATGAGAGGTTACAAGCTCTTAGAAAACGTAGGGAGTTTCTAAAGCATGTAAGGGATCCACACAGAATGGAGACAAAGGAATGGATCTTCTTCAAGAAATCTTGCAACATCTTTGTGCGAGCTCCTCAAAAATTTATCCCCTGCTCCTTTTATCTGTTTTGCATAACTACTAAATTTTAGCCTTTTCCTATGCCAACAAATTCTAAAAAGTTTGAAAATTATCTAGTGCCAAGGCACTAGCTAACCCCAATGTGGCTTTGTCACTGAAGAGTGAAGTATAAAAAGAGCTTTATCCTTCAATGAAGTGATAAGTTAGGCCTTCTAAATGGATCCAATATGACATCTAACACAAAGCACTTTGTTTTAGATTGTCTTAGAGATGAGTTCATCACATTTGGAGTTTCATTTAAGACTTATTATAGCAACCAATTCTCGTGATGTAGAGCTCATATTTTTTTATTTATTTTTGTGTGTGTACATATAGAGCCCATATTTAGTTGGGTTTATGTGTGATTAAAAGAATTTTGTTAATAGGTGAGCCAATGTTATTAAACTGATTATCAATTCGGTTGAGATACTAAGTTGACAAGTCATTGGCTCAATCTATGAATCACTTGTTGAACTTGCTGGTTGAATTACCTAATTGAATTATATAAGAATATATAATAAATGTAGTAATAAAAGTATTTTGATAAATATATACTTGTGGTATAGTGATTAATGTTAGAAAGATATAAAATTATTAATGTAATATCACCTAATATATTAAGGTTTTGGATTAAAATAGATCTTTACCATTAATGTTGCATTACGTAGGTTAGGTTGTGGGTGTTAACAGTATGAGCAGTAGAAAATTTCACATGATGCAAAAGTATTTTATTTGAAAGTGGTAATTAGTGAAATGATTATAATGTTGATCATCTCATAAATTTTTTTTTTGGTGGTTATTATGACTTCTTAAGTTAGTGTTGTAACAGAGTGCATGTCAAACAAATGGCATAACATATGCCGGACAAAATTTTGACGTGCATATGGATCAGATGATTTATTTATTAATTCAATTATAATTTTTTTAAAAAAAAGATTATAGCGAATTATGAAGCGGAGAAAGTTATATTTATTATCATTTTAGACTTATTATCTGATTAGGTACCGTTATATTAATTTGAAATCAACAATAGAAAAATAGAAGAAAAAAATAACTGTTGTTGATTTTGAATTAATCCTTTGATAAATAGAAGAAAAATGCATGTATCTCCAAGAAACTCTCAAAGAAAACTAAAGCGCTCAAAATGTAAAAACTGATTACAACTAAAAACTGAATTCTCTCTTCAACATGAAAATCTGACTTCCACTCCTTTTTACAAAACAAAGACTACTTTAAAAAAAAAAAAATATCTTCAAATTGATGTTGTCCCTCATTGAAAGTGGTAATTAGTGAAATGATTATAATGTTGATCATCTTTTATTGCCATGTGTCCTTTTTGGTATAAAAAGAAAAATAATTTGCAAAAAGTTAAAATTTCTTTTCTTTTACCTCTTTTTATCAACTTGGACTTACTTCTTTAAATTTGGCCCAAAGTTAACCTGCACTTTAATAAAATTCAGCCCATAAAACATAAGATAATTACCACTAAATTAAATAGAAATTAAGAGTGATTAGGTTTTGGCCTAAATACGTTTTTATATAAAATATTTTTTGGAATTAAATTAAATAATACGATATACTGACGTATAGGTCAATATTTGTAAAAGGAAATGTTTTCTAAACAAGTTTTTTTTGAGGTCCAAGCCTATTTTATTTTACTAAATATATTAGCTAGGTCAAACCTAACCTACTTAGACCGAATTATAAACACTTAATAGACCATTTGATCCATTTAAATCCCTACATGGAAGTTATGTGTGAGGAAGAACTTGCAATTTGTGTGTTAACAGTATTGAGCTTGGAAAATTTCACACGGCAAAATAATGTATCGATTATGTATAAATTATAATCTGTATATATTTTTTAGTTGTGGTTATGATGACTGAAGTTACTGTTTAGACCTTATAATTACTTCTTCATGAATCATGATATTTTTAATTAATTATCATTTTTTCAAAAATATGCTTAGCGATATATTTTTATTTATTTTAAATAATTCATATTTCTATCATCGATTCATACTCTCAATCCAAAACATATAACTGAAAATATTATATTCAACTGTAAAATTATTATTATTATTGAGGTAAAAAGTTTTGGGCGACCTTTGGAGGATAGTAGCCTCATTAAACTATGATGAATATGTAAGTATTTTATTTGAAAATGGTAATTAGCGAAATGAATATAATGTTGATCATCTCAAAATAATTTACTTCTTAAGAATAGTATTGTAACCGAGGGCATATCAAACAAATGGCATAGCGTGTGTCGGAACAAAATTTTGACGTGCATAATCACACCAGATGTTTTATGTACTCTAAAATCAACGGCAAATTGAGAGTACTAACTTGGTTAGGATGGAGAAAAAAAGGTTATAGCGAATTGAGAAGCGGAGAAAGTTATATTTATTATTATTTTAGACTTATCACTCTTATTGTTTGATTGGTTATTGTTATATCAATTTGAAATCAATAATAAAAAAATAGAAAGAAAAAAAAAACTATTGCTGATTTCGACTTTGATAAATAATTAGATAGTAAGGGTGGTACGTCTAAAATATAATAAATATAACCGCCCCAACTGAGAGGCTTGATAGTCCATTGTTCTTTATAAAACAAAGGGGTGGTGAAGGGAGGGCCCCAATTGGTAGAAAAAAACCCGCAACTTTTTTTCTTCCAGAAACTCTTAGTATTTAAAAAATACATTGAATTTCAATTATTTCGAGTTGAGTCGAGTGAACTTACTCAAAGGAACAATATTCTCTTAATGTCTGTTTTTTCGTTTTCACAATTAAGACTTCACTTAAATATAATCGAGTCCCTTATTACTCGAACTTTTTACATATTGATTTATAAAACAAACAAATAATAACATTTGTAGATAGATCAAAAAACTCAATTTTTGAGTTTGTTCTTTCCGGTTCAAAGGTTGAAGTGACAAAAATAATAGAACCCCGTATACCGAAGTGAAAAAGAATTGAAGTGACAAAGAACCAATTTTAATTATTATTATTTTAACCTTGAATAAAATTCATTAAACCAGTAATGAAAAAGAATTGAAGTGAGTAAACATAAACAGAAAAACCAAAATCACTGGCTGCTTGTGGAAGCTTGTGAAGCTTCCAAAAAATAATCCATTTTCTTTATCACTGGCTGCTACACTAGTCCGGTGAACATTCTTTACCTCAGTTACTCTACCATCAGCCTCATTCATACTCTCATATCACATGAATACCGAACTAATTTGTTTCTAGCTGCTATAGTAGACTGAAGAATATCATCCTCTTTCTGCTGCTTCACTTTAAGTGATTTTTAGAATAAATTTCAGCCCAAACTTTATTGAAATCTGAACGACACCGACTCCATTCCTCCTGTTTCTGCTTCAGTCGAGTCAATATTACAGGGAGCGCACGAGTTGGGTTTTTACGCAATATGTCTATAACGTCAAGACCATGGTCACCATATAGACGTTCAATGCACCTTAAATTTTGAACAGTAAAGTAATCTTCAATACGGTTCAGAGTCTCCATATTGATCTTATTTTCATTCATGTTATTATATAATTCCTCTGCACGTTTAGCTGCAGAACTCACAGACTCTAATAACATGTCCAGCTCAAATCTGTCATCTTCACATCTGAACAAGCTCTCTTCGTACTGATTCCTGCACATATGTTCGGAAGAGTAATCCTCACTTCCTGAACTCACAGATACCCAGTGATCATTCAATACTTGAGCACCAAGCTCAGATCTCTGACTAGCTGTAGGAATTGGATAATCAGCAGGTAGAAGCCGGTAGCTGGGAGTGCAACGTTTACAGTCACTGAGGTCAAGTTCTTGAATGGATTTTCCCATGTACTCCTTCTCCCTGTATCTTTCCTTCTCTTTAGCTCCATCCATCTCACGCTTCTGCTCTTTGTCTTTGTCTTTGTCCTCCAACTTTGATGATCTTAGTGACTTTTTACTCATGACACCAGCAAGGAATTGTTGAGCATTTATATGATCAGGTTCTCTCTCATCCTGATCACGATTAATCCTTATATCCTTACTCTCACGTTTCCTCCACTTCTTGTGCATGTTCATTTACTCTCTTCATCTTTTATCGGTTCTCCAGATTTTCCTAGGAAAATTCGCTGGAAAACAAGTCGAGTAGATCGACAAGAGAAAGAAAAAAAAATAGTGAAGTGTTTGATCGGACAGAACAACAAGGTAAACAAGAAAAACAACAAATAAGGTTTCTTCTTTCTCTGTCTCTCTCACGTTGTTGCGTTAGAACGATGGAAACTGAGGCGGTGGGAACCAATTAAAAGGCTAGATTTAGAATTTTATATGGGAAAAAAATTTAATTATTGCATTTTAATTAATTAATTATGCAATTTGGATTGTGATTTTTTTTTTGGAGGTTTGGATTGTGATTTGATAGAAGAAAATAAATAAAATTTGTGATATGTGATTTAATTTTTTACAGTTTTGGATTGTGAACCAATCTGCGTGTGTGATTTAATATAAAAAATTAATCAAGATTTGATGTGTGATTATATTTAAATTTTATTTTTATTTTTATTATAAAAAAATTTGGTTTGTTATTTAAATTAAAAGTAACAATTATTATTAATAAGGAAGATAAAATAAAGATTTGATTTGTGATTTAAACTCAAAAATCAATTTGAAAAATCTGTATTAATAAATGAAATAATTCAATAAATATTCTAAATCTCTAAGGAATAAGGATTACCTAATTTAAATTTAAATTATGTTTGTGAGAAATAAAATATATCAAATGAGATGTCATTGCGTAGATCTCGAAAAGTTATGTGGAATCAAAAAACAATTACCTGAATTGGATACCCGAGTCAAAAGTTATGGCCTTCAGAAGTTTTATGATTAAATTATTATTATTTTTTTATAAAAAATGACACGTGTCAACCTTAGGTAATGAGGCGTCACATTGTAAAATAGATCCGTAATTATTTCCAAAACTGCCATAAATGCGTAATATTTAATTAAAATGCAATAATTAAATTTTTTTGCCAATTTTATATATCTCAAAGATATGAATTAGTATTATTATATCTCCTTGGAGTGATGGATCAATCAACAAATTAATGACTCTACTAATTTAATTTAATATATTATTTAAAAGTAATATATTTAAAATCAAATTAAATCTAATCATGCCAATTATTAAAAAAACTTTAAAATATATCTTGTTTTTCAAATAAAATAAAATAAAAACATAAATGAAATGATAATTAAAATTCATAAAATTTATACTTAATATATTTTAATTTTATTTATCCTGATATGATAAGCATAGGTTGTGTCAAAATTTCTATATAAATACATAAAATACAAAATTTAAAAGTACACAATACGATAAAGTTTTGTTTCAAAATTTAAAAGTACATAATACAAAATTTAAAAGCACTTTTAGTTTTAAAATAATCATTGTTTAAAGATTTGTATAAAAATTAAATAATTCATTAAATTCTTTACGATTTAATGAAAATATAAGTTTATTTGATTATATTACACCTTCACTCTATTAAATCATTCTTATTCCAATAAGTAGAAATAAAAAAATAAAGTAGAGCTAAGAAAATAATATATATTTTTTTTAAAGTGACAAATAATTTAGAATAAATTATAACTTTTTAAACACAATTAGATACATAAAATGTGCCTATCATAGTAGAAAGCAAGTTAAATTCAACACCATATTATTTAAGTGGAAAGTGTTTGTCATTTTAAATGACATAAAGTTATGTCATTTGTAACGCCCAGTCGCTTCAAGAATCAATGACTATCCCCACATACTAACACGAGACTTTTCAGTGTGCTTTTTCCTCACTCGCACACTTCCCGGGAAAACTTCCTAGGAGGTCACTCATCCCATAATTGCTCCTAGTCAAGCACACCTAACTGTGGAGTTCTTCCGATCCGGGCTACCGAAAAGCAGATGCATCTTGTTAGTATAGGTAGTACCAATTGATTCTTATAAGCTATTCTCAAACTGTGCAGTCTCATACCTGCACAGTCTTTGGAATTCTTCTCTTTCGGGTGTCGATTCGATTCATTCATGCATGTAACCCCACGCTGGAAGCCTGTCAGGAGCCGCTCCTTGTCCGTGCCCCTTTGCACCGGCGATTACTCCCTGCCCTCGTCAGCGCTCTAGATGTTACATCATTTTAATAGAGAGATTCACACAAGAAATTATTTTTTATCAAAATTAATTTGTTTTTAGCTTCTTCTTTTTTTAAGAAAAAAAAACCCAAGCAAGACCTGATAATCAAACTTGTGCAGGACAACAAATTAGACATGATTAGTTATCAAACTTCAAGACCTAATACGTCAAATGCTTTGACGGGATTAGCCAAAAAAATTAAGTCCATGTTTTTTAATAAATTAATTACGCATTTATTACAGTTTTGGAAATAATTATATATTTATTGTACAATATAATGACCAATTTGGGCGTCACTCAAGACGCCTAAATTGGGCGTCACTCAAGAGGCAATCATACTTAATTTAGGCGTCATTTATCAGATATTAACACGTGTCATATTTTTTTTTCCAAAAAAATAATAATTTAATCATAAAACTTCTGAAGGCCGTAACTTTTGACTCGGGTATCCAAATCAGGTAATTCTTTTTTTAATTCCTCATAACTTTTCGAGATCTACGCAATGAGATCTCATTTGACATATTTTATTTCTCATAAACACAATTTAAATTTGCAAGAATAATATTATAAGAAACGTTAAACCCGGAAGCCTCTGAGTTCTGGATTTGTGATTTAATATAAATAAATAAATAAAATTTTGATTTGTGATTTAATTTTTTTTTAATAATATTTTTTTATTATAACAAAAATTTGGTTTGTGATTTAAATTAAAAATTAAAATTAAAATTATTATTAATAAGGAAAACAAAATAAAGATTTGATTTGTGACTTAAACTAAAAAATCATTTTGAAAAATCTGTAGAAATAAAGGAAATAATTAAATAAATATTCTAAATCTCTAAGGAAGAAGAATATTATTTTTGAAATTAATGATTAATGCTATAAGCTTCTAAGTTATTATTTATGGTCTGAAATTAATTATGGCTTATGAATTTTTTTCAAAAATAAAATTACCTAAATTAGGCGTGATTGCCTCTTGATTGAAACCCAATTTAGACGTCATTGGTGACGTGTCAGGTGTTGACACGTGTCACATTTTTAAACTCAGAAGCCTCTGTGTTTTGGGTTTGTGATTTAATATAAAAAATAAATCAAGATTTGATGTGTGATTTAAATTAAAAAATAACAATTATTATTAATAAGGAAAACAAAATAAAGATTTGATTTGTGATTTAAACTCAAAAATCAATTTGAAAAATCTGTATTAATAAAGGAAATAATTAAATAAATATTCTAAATCTCTAAGGAAGAAGGATTATGATTTAAATTTAAATTATGTTTGTGAGAAATAAAATATGTCAAATAAGATGTTATTGCGTAGATCTCGAAAATTTATGTGGAATCAAAAAAAGAATTACCCGATTTGGATACCCGAGTAAAAAATTATGGCCTTCAGAAGTTTTATGATTAAATTATATTTTTTTGAAAAAAAATATGACACATGTCAACACCTGATAGTGACGCCTAAATTAGGCGTGATTGCCTCTTGAGTGCGAGTTGGCTCCCTCCGGTATCCCCACGAGCTTCGACTCTTTGAGCCGGCTATGGGACTAATCCGGAGTGCGGGGGAACAGTGACCATACACAAATTTCTGATATTCTTCTTGACTTTCTCCCTAATTTGTTCCCTAATTTCTACCTTAGGAATTTCCTTCATCCAATACCTGACTTTGTTTTTTCTTGAATTTCCTTTATTTGATTTCTCTTAATTCACATCAGGAATTTTTAAAAAATAAAATAATATATACTTGATAAATGGGTGTTCCCATTCCTTGATTCCAATTTAAATTCACAATAATAATAAAAGTGCTCTGTTTCACTTCTATGAGAATAAATGATTGTTTGGATGAGTTTTCAAAAAAAATAATTTTATATTTTATTTATTTTAGAAGTACTTTTTATAAAAGTTAAAGTTATTTAGATTTTTAAAAAATATTTAGTTTTTGAAAAAATATTTGTGTTTTAACTTATGTTATTTTTAGAAGCTAAAATTTTCATTTTAAAAAAAAGATTTTTAACTTTTTTTTATGACTTTTACTCTTTTTAAAAGTAGACGTCCAAACATATTTCTCCCATACATGTTTTTTTTTCCTGAAGTAAAACAACTTTTGAAGAGAGAAAAACCCATCCAAAGAGGCCCTAATAATTTTTTAATGACATGGAAGAAAATGAGAAAAAAAGATAAAAAAAAAGATGATGCTAATTTTTTTAATTTTTTATTTCTATTATTTTAGTTCCTTTATTTTTTTTTCTCTTCAGTTAATTGATAAAAGATTTGAAACTTTAAAAACTTTCTTCCCTTTTCTCCCCTCAATCCAAAGATAAGGTTAAATTATAGAGAATCATCCCGTTCTTCTAATAAAAACAAAAAGAGAATTATCTCGTATTTTAATTAAAATATATCATTTGTCCTCTCTTTATTGACAAAACTATTTATGTCTAAAAGGACATAATTTACGTCCTTTAAAAGGACACACTAAATCCCTCTCTTTTTTCCTGATTTGATCGGAATACTTTGAGCCATGAGAGTAAAAATGAGGGCAAAAATTCATGAATCAATTTTATTAGTAAATTATGTTTAAGATATATCCATGAAATTTTTATTCTTATTTTACCATAATACATAGTTGACTCAAAGCGAAAGTAGAGTAAACACTTATACCTCGATACCGGAGTTGTTAAATTGAGTCATGACTTATCAATTAATCTGGTTTAAGTTACCAAAATTCAATCCATATTAATTTACTTTTCTCTCAACTCGTAATGAGCTAACCAGAAACTTTGGGTTTAAACATTTTTAAATTCACAATTTTCATGAATTACTAATTGTTTTGATTATATTTATAAAAATTATGAATTCAGTTTGGTGATTGGTTATGTTTTGATGATTTTTACTACAATCTAGAATTAATTTATTATGATTACATATTTTTCTATTCTTTTAACTAATAATAAACAAATTTGTTTAACATTAATTTCAATCTAGCATTTTATGAGCCAATCCTAATCATCATGACTCATGAGAGATCTAAATAATAAATTACCCTCTTCGTTAAAAAAATATTCCAAAGCATATGCACCTTTTCTTTCTTTTTCCGAGCATATGATTCACTAGGGGTGTTCGCGGTCTGGATTGGATCGATTTTGGAAGCAAAATTCATCCGATCCAATCCCTTCGTTTTGATCATATAATCATCCCTTCGGTTTTGATTTGTTTTCAAATCCGATCCGATCCGATCCAATCCAATTTTTTTCGGTTTGGATTGAATTATCTAATGTTTCCTTTTTCAACTATACCCTCTTCCTAAATATGTTCCTACCTATTATCTAGATTACCCCTTAAACTCACCTTAACAGATAAAGAATCTCAACTTTTATAGCCTTTCAAAATCTATCCCCCGGTAGTTAAGATTCGCCTCTTCTAAACACAAGTAGCTGTACTTTTTTTTCCTTTTTTTTTCAGTGAAAATAAGCAAGCAGCTGTCAACTCCATTTTCAAAGTAAACGCCATTGCTGTCAACTCATATCAGGAATTTTTTAAAAATAAAATAATATATACTTGATAATGGGTGTTTCCATTCCTTCACAATAATAATAAAAGTGCTCTGTTTCACTTCAACGGAAATAAGTGTTTATTTGGATGAGTTTTCAAAAAAATTAAAAATTATACCTTACTTATTTTAGAAGTGCTTTTTATAAAAGTTAAAGTTATTTAAATTTTTAATAAATATTTAGTTTTTGAAAAAATATTTGACTTATGTTATTTTTAGAAGTTAAAATTTTCAGTTTAAAAAAATAAATAGATTTTTGACTTTTTTTTATGACTTTTGCTTTTTTTAAAAGCATGCGTCCAAACATATTTTTTCATACATGCTTTTTTTTTCTGAAGAAAGACAACTTTTTGAGAGAGAAAAATCCATCCAAACGGCCCTAATAAATTTTTAATGACATGGAAGAAAATGAGAGAAAAGATTAAGAAAGAGATGACGCTAATTTTTTTTTAATTTTTGATTTCTATTATTGTAGTTGCTTTATTTTTCTTCTCTTCAGTCAATTGAGAAAAGATTTGAAACTTTAAAAACTTTTTTCCATTTTCTCCTCTCAATCCAAAGATGAGGTTAAGGCATGACAACTATATATTAGCATATGATATTAAAAAATAAAATGGTCAAGGGAATGAGAAAAAAAAATGTGAATTGTGAATACGATTGAAAAATAATAGTTAAAACTATATATTAGCAATTGTCGTAAAAAAAACTATATAATAAAATATTATAAATTTTTATATAATTTTTTAAATATAAAATTTAGTATTTCGGTTAAAATCTATTGTCATTTGCAATTTTATACAGTTGATGAAATCTATAAACAAAAGTAAAGAAATAGATTTTTATTGTGTTATCAAACGTAATTTTGATTATCGGAATAAAAAAAATGTGTTATCAAACGTAATTCTGATTCTCGGAATAAAAATAAAATATGTTAACAAACGTAATTCTGATTCTCAGAATTGTTCCAAGGCACAGAAATAGAAAAGAATCATTCCTTTTCAGAAACAATGCCAGGAATCAGAATGATTGTCATGCGCAGCCTAATTGTCGTTGATTATATATCAGAGCAAACATACAAAAATGCACTAACTTTTTCGATAAACATTTCAAACATAAAATTTCACTTTCCTCCCACAACATAATAAGTAATGAACCAAACATTATTCTAATTGATCTCAGAATATGTTTTTAAATGTATAATATAAATCATCATATATTATATTATTAAAAAATAAAAGGTATGTGTAATTATGATAAATGTTTGACATGTCAAATTTTTTGCCCCAACTAAAGTTAAATTCTGGCTCCGCCATTGTGTGGAGCCATTCTTTTGGACGTTAGACGGTTTTTTTTTTTTTCTTGCCCATCAGTGGCGGAACCACATTATGCTTAGGTAGGGTCGGAGCCCCAGCTACATTTCAGTAAATTTTATTTATTATATATAATTATATAAGTAACTGTAATTTTTGCTTTTTTTATAATAGAAATCTAAAATAACTTATAGTGAAAAATATATCTTTTTACTTATAAAATGCAATTTTTGAAAAAAAAATTCATTCAAACGGGTCGTTAATCTTCACCTCTGCTATTTTTAAAATTTTTGAAAAGTTAAAAAATAAAGAAAGAAAGATAAAAAGTTTTTTTTTAATATTGCTCTTAACTTTGATCAATCTGATACCGCCAATCCCATGGGAATAACAAATTACATGTTATGGAATAAAAAAATCAACAGGGTCAAATTAGGTAAGAAAAATAATGAACTAGTAAGAAAAAAAATGAATATCGTCAAATTATATAAGAAAAAGCATTGAACGTGTATAAAGTAGGAACTGTTTTAAAAAACTAATGAATAACTTTAATTTGGATTTCGAAATGGTAATCCAAATATTGAATTCTGGAAATTATTGGTATTTATTCCCTTCTTTATATTGTTCAATATCAGATTAATTACCATTTAATAGTCATCATATTAACGAAATTGGACTTTTTTCCTTACACACGTTTCTCATTTTCATCATATTAATTACCATTCAATATTGTCATCATATTAACATTGAACATGTATAAAGTAGGAGTTGTTATAAAATACTAATGAATAACTTTAACTTGGATTTTGAAATGGTAATTCAAATTTGAAATCTGAAAATCATTGGTATTTATTCCCCCTTTATGATTGGTCAATACCAGGTTAATTACCATTCAATATTCATCATATTGGACTTTTTTCCTTACACAAATTTCTGATATTCTTCTTGACTTTCTCCCTAATTTGTTCCCTAATTTCTATCTTAGGAATTTCCTTCATCCAATACCTGACTTTGTTTTTTCTTGAATTTCCTTTATTTGATTTCTCTTAATTCATATCAGGAATTTTTAAAAAATAAAATAATATATACTTGATAAATGGGTGTTCCCATTCCTTGATTCCAATTTAAATTCACAATAATAATAAAAGTGCTCTGTTTCACTTCTATGAGAATAAGTGATTGTTTGGATGAGTTTTCAAAAAAAATATTTTTATATTTTATTTATTTTAGAAGTACTTTTTATAAAAGTTAATGTTATTTAGATTTTTAAAAAATATTTAGTTTTTGAAAAAATATTTGTGTTTTAACTTATGTTATTTTTAGAAGCTAAAATTTTCATTTAAAAAAAAAAGATTTTTAACTTTTTTTTATGACTTTTACTCTTTTTAAAAGTAGACGTCCAAACATATTTCTCCCATACATGCTTTAATTTTTTTAATTTTTTATTTCTATTATTTTAGTTCCTTTATT
The DNA here is from genome assembly GCF_033153095.1 of Gastrolobium bilobum. Taxonomy (NCBI): domain Eukaryota; kingdom Viridiplantae; phylum Streptophyta; class Magnoliopsida; order Fabales; family Fabaceae; genus Gastrolobium; species Gastrolobium bilobum. The sequence goes on along the minus strand of NW_026896688.1, from coordinate 12,552 downwards.
TTTTTTTCTCTTCAGTCAATTGATAAAAGATTTGAAACTTTAAAAACTTTCTTCCCTTGTCTCCCCTCAATCCAAATATAAGGTTAAATTATAGAGAATCATCCCATTCTTCTAATAAAAACAAAAAGAGAATTATCTCGTATTTTAATTAAAATATATCATTTGTCCTCTCTTTATTGACAAAACTATTTATGTCTAAAAGGACATATTTACGTCCTTTAAAAGGACACACTAAATCCCTCTCTTTTTTCCTGATTTGATCGGAATACTTTGAGCCATGAGAGTAAAAATGAGGGCAAAAATTCATGAATCAATTTTATTAGTAAATTATGTTTAAGATATATCCATGAAATTTTTATTCTTATTTTACCACAATACATAGTTGACTCAAAGCGAAAGGAGGGTAAACACTTATACCTCGATACCGGAGTTGTTAAATTGATACCGGAGTTGTTAAATTGAGTCATGACTTATCAATTAATCTGGTTTAAGTTACCAAAATTCAATCCATATTAATTTACTTTTCTCTCAACTTGTAATGAGCTAACCAGAAACTTTGGGTTTAAACTTTTTTAAATTCACAATTTTCATGAATTACTAATTGTTTTGATTATATTTATAAAAATTATTAATTCAGTTTGGTGATTGGTTATGTTTTGATGATTTTTACTACAATCTAGAATTAATTTATTATGATTACATATTTTTCTATTCTTTTAACTAATAATAAACAAATTTGTTTAACATTAATTTCAATCTAGCATTTTATGAGCCAATCCTAATCATCATGACTCATGAGAGATCTAAATAATAAATTACCTCCTTCGTTAAAAATATATTCCAAAGCATATGCACATTTTCTTTCTTTTTCCGAGCATATGATTCACTAGGGGTGTTCGCGGTCTGGATTGGATCGATTTTGGAAGCAAAATTCATCCGATCCAATCCCTTCGGTTTAATCATATAATCATGCATTCGGTTTTAATTTGTTTTCAAATCCGATCCGATCTGATCCGATCCAATCCAATTTTTTTTCGGTTTGGATTGAATTATCTAATGTTTCCTTTTTCAGCTATACCCTCTTCCTAAATATGTTCCTACCTATTATCTCGATTACCCCTTAACCTCACCTTAACAGATAAAGAATCTAAATTTTATAGCCTTTCAAAATCTATCCCCTGGTAGTTAAGATTCGCCTCTTCTAAACACAAGTAGAAGTACTTTTTTTTCCTTTTTTTTTCAGTGAAAATAAGCAAGCAGCTGTCAACTCCATTTTCAAAGTAAACGCCATTGCTATATATAATTGACTCAAGGTCAAACTCCTCGCTACCATCTGTACAAAAAAGTATGTCTTGAAATACAAATTGCCAACACTAAATAAGTACACATGCAGCGTTATGGGAGGGATAACATACGCTTATGCACTCATGGTTTCGGATTAAAATCTTCCAAAAAAACATATGAGTAGGTCAAGTTTTCACTGAAGTGAAATCATAGCATTCTATTTATCATGCTCCAGCAAGAGCAAAAACATGCAGTGACACACTAATATCATATTCACAGGTTCTGTACAACTAGCTGAGTTTTCTCAGTAATCATTATTTAGAGGAAAAAAATGTAATCCACTTTTGCCAACTGTAGAATGTGTTGGGCAAAGTATACTATAAAACCCCAGCTAAAGCAGCAGAGATAGTGGTTTATGGGGTGTCAACCTGTCAGTAGGTCAAAATGCTTTACAGAGGTTAGCCCTCATGTTATATAAACCTTGTTGATGAATTGGAACTGCCCACAACTTGCTCTTCTTTGGTTCAGATATCCTTACATGTGAAATTGCATTGGCAAGTGCATCAATCCACACACAAACATCATGATATTCTGAATTGCAACTTTCAGATGATGAAGAAAGGCTTGAAACCTCATTAAGGAACCCATCATCCATCCTGTTTCTTCCTAACCTAGGTTCAGGTGCAGCAACAAAGTTGTGGCAAGCAGCTCCATTTTGGTGCTTCAACTTTGATTCAACGGGCAGGATCTTCAATGTACGTTCTGTGTAGAAAGATATCCATGGATGTCCTGAAATTGAACCACATAATATTAATTTAACATGCAAACAATCGAACAGTTCTTAAAACTTAAAAGTACTGTCATTTTATTTCCTGTTTAAAAACATTAGGGAGAAAAAGAGAGCCTCAACCACATAGAAGAACACATAATAAAAACTAACAAAAGTATGTGAGAATTAACAGATTCCCACCACTGTTATCCCAACCAAAACAAGGCAATCCTTCTAATTATTAAGAATTCATGTGAACGGCAAAGATACTTTTCAACAAAACTTGGAAATTTCTAATTTTAATTATTTCAAGATTAAAAAACAAAAAATCAGACCAAATACAACTAGTCTTTGGTGTATTCATCATTGAGGAAGAGAGATAAAGCACGCTACAAAACATTAATAATCTACCATAAACTTACTAAGTACTTCATCAGCTGTTATCCTTGCTGAAATATCCCTTGTCAGCATTCTCCCAACAAGATCTCGTGCAGGTTTAGATATTGATTCCCACATCCCGGTTTGGAACTCTAGCTTGGAATTCTTAATAGCCTCAAAAACTGCTTCTTGTGAATCCCCTTTAAATGGAAGAACACCAACCAACAGAGCATGCAGGAGCACTCCAGCACTCCATATATCCGCCTTTTCTGAGTATCTACCCAACAACACTTCTGGTGCAACATATGCAGGGCTCCCAGCCAAACCCGTCAAGTTCTGACCTGCAATGCAAATTTCTAGACAATGAGGCTATGCATAAATTACTCATGTATGCATGTATGTATCTTTTACTTATGTGTGTGTATTTATATATATGTCAATTGAATTACTGATATTTTTAAATGCTTAAAAATTAAACAAAGTGACCTTAGAGTATGAATGGTTAGCTTCAAACTATTATAAGCATTTTCTCTAGGACCTCTTATTCTTAGACCGCTAGCAAATTTAATTGAATACTGAACATAGTAAACTTAAGGGAGATGACCATTTGAACTCTCCAATTTTTACTCCTATGTACAGGGTAACATTAGTAAAGTACAATTCAGTTGAAAGCTCATCATGATGAACTTCTTCAAACTTGCCTAGACATTTTTTATTAACAGAATGACTAGGATGGAATTTTACACAGAATATTCTCAGGCTTGATATCTCTGTGCACAACTCCCATATCATGACAATACTTGATGACCAACATCACTTCCTTAAGTATATTAGCAGCCCGCTGTTCAGAACAAGGGCCCTCCCTAAACATCTGGTCGACAAGTCTTCCCCCAGAGCACAATTCCATCACCAGATGAGAGCAATCAGCTTCCAATTAAATAATACGATATACTGACGTATAGGTCAATATTTGTAAAAGGAAATGTTTTCTAAACAAGTTTTTTTTGAGGTCCAAGCCTATTTTATTTTACTAAATATATTAGCTAGGTCAAACCTAACCTACTTAGACCGAATTATAAACACTTAATAGACCATTTGATCCATTTAAATCCCTACATGGAAGTTATGTGTGAGGAAGAACTTGCAATTTGTGTGTTAACAGTATTGAGCTTGGAAAATTTCACACGGCAAAATAATGTATCGATTATGTATAAATTATAATCTGTATATATTTGTTAGTTGTGGTTATGATGACTGAAGTTACTGTTTAGACCTTATAATTACTTCTTCATGAATCATGATATTTTTAATTAATTATCATTTTTTCAAAAATATGCTTAGCGATATATTTTTATTTATTTTAAATAATTCATATTTCTATCATCGATTCATACTCTCAATCCAAAACATATAATTGAAAATATTATATTCAACTGTAAAATTATTATTATTATTGAGGTAAAAAGTTTTGGGCGACCTTTGGAGGATAGTAGCCTCATTAAACTATGATGAATATGTAAGTATTTTATTTGAAAATGGTAATTAGCGAAATGAATATAATGTTGATCATCTCAAAATAATTTACTTCTTAAGAATAGTATTGTAACCGAGGGCATATCAAACAAATGGCATAGCGTGTGCCGGAACAAAATTTTGACGTGCATAATCACACCAGATGTTTTATGTACTCTAAAATCAACGGCAAATTGAGAGTACTAACTTGGTTAGGATGGAGAAAAAAAGGTTATAGCGAATTGAGAAGCGGAGAAAGTTATATTTATTATTATTTTAGACTTATCACTCTTATTATTTGATTGGTTATTGTTATATCAATTTGAAATCAATAATAAAAAAATAGAAAGAAAAAAAAAACTATTGCTGATTTCGACTTTGATAAATAATTAGATAGTAAGGGTGGTACGTCTAAAATATAATAAATATAACCGCCCCAACTGAGAGGCTTGATAGTCCATTGTTCTTTATAAAACAAAGGGGTGGTGAAGGGAGGGCCCCAATTGGTAGAAAAAAACCCGCAACTTTTTTTCTTCCAGAAACTCTTAGTATTTAAAAAATACATTGAATTTCAATTATTTCGAGTTGAGTCGAGTGAACTTACTCAAAAGGAACAATATTCTCTTAATGTCTGTTTTTTCGTTTTCACAATTAAGACTTCACTTAAATATAATCGAGTCCCTTATTACTCGAACTTTTTACATATTGATTTATAAAACAAACAAATAATAACATTTGTAGATAGATCAAAAAACTCAATTTTTGAGTTTGTTCTTTCCGGTTCAAAGGTTGAAGTGACAAAAATAATAGAACCCCGTATACCGAAGTGAAAAAGAATTGAAGTGAAAAAGAACCAATTTTAATTATTATTATTTTAACCTTGAATAAAATTCATTAAACCAGTAATGAAAAAGAATTGAAGTGAGTAAACATAAACAGAAAAACCAAAATCACTGGCTGCTTGTGGAAGCTTGTGAAGCTTCCAAAAAATAATCCATTTTCTTTATCACTGGCTGCTACACTAGTCCGGTGAACATTCTTTACCTCAGTTACTCTACCATCAGCCTCATTCATACTCTCATATCACATGAATACCGAACTAATTTGTTTCCAGCTGCAATAGTAGACTGAAGAATATCATCCTCTTTCTGCTGCTTCACTTTAAGTGATTTTTAGAATAAATTTCAGCCCAAACTTTATTGAAATCTGAACGACACCGACTCCATTCCTCCTGTTTCTGCTTCAGTCGAGTCAATATTACAGGGAGCGCACGAGTTGGGTTTTTACGCAATATGTCTATAACGTCAAGACCATGGTCACCATATAGACGTTCAATGCACCTTAAATTTTGAATAGTAAAGTAATCTTCAATACGGTTCAGAGTCTCCATATTGATCTTATTTTCATTCATGTTATTATATAATTCCTCTGCACGTTTAGCTGCAGAACTCACAGACTCTAATAACATGTCCAGCTCAAATCTGTCATCTTCACATCTGAACAAGCTCTCTTCGTACTGATTCCTGCACATATGTTCGGAAGAGTAATCCTCACTTCCTGAACTCACAGATACCCAGTGATCATTCAATACTTGAGCACCAAGCTCAGATCTCTGACTAGCTGTAGGAATTGGATAATCAGCAGGTAGAAGCCGGTAGCTGGGAGTGCAACGTTTACAGTCACTGAGGTCAAGTTCTTGAATGGATTTTCCCATGTACTCCTTCTCCCTGTATCTTTCCTTCTCTTTAGCTCCATCCATCTCACGCTTCTGCTCTTTGTCTTTGTCTTTGTCCTCCAACTTTGATGATCTTAGTGACTTTTTACTCATGACACCAGCAAGGAACCCATCAATATTTTCCAAACACTCCAAGAAATCATTGAATTCCACCATAAGATCAAGATGCTTTCCAAGTAAATCGGTTACCAAATTTTGCAATTCATTCCTTTTTATTATTTCACTGACGAAAAAATTATGAAGGCACTTCAAGAAAGCTTGGTAGTCATCAGCACTGTTCAACTTCTCCTTAACTTTCTCAAAGAAACTGAATGCTTGACTATACATGTTCTTTAAGGTATCCTTGTCTTCCTTAGAAGAAAAGTCTGAAGCCAACCCAAAACCTTCAGCTTTCTTGACAGATTTCTTTTTCTCATGAAAGCGCTGCAAGTTCAAATCCCTGCTGTTATTATTTTATATTGACAAAAATCTCACATGAGTCTTTACAATATTATTATTTTTTATTCTATAAATAATGTTCGCCCATCTAAATGTGACAACGCCTAACTCACCAGGTATTGTAAGCGAGTTAGGTATCGTGACATTATGAACAAAAATTTACAAAATGTGACATTCAGATAATTTTTTACAAAAAATGTGGCACTTTAATCGTTGTCCATCAAAGAATCCTATAACAATTTCCATCTTAAAAACAAATCAAGAATTACAAGCCGTCTGTACTAAATAGGGAATGAAAGAAAGGGGCAAAAAAGAAGAATACATTCTTATATATTAAATTAAAGTTTATTCTCTTAAATGTAATGCCTATAATAGAGTAAACGCATATGATTTACTCTGCATCAGTATCCTTTCTATATATACTGCAAAAGACAACTCTGTGTTTTGTGATATAGTTTCTGAACTGTTAAGAGTTTGTTTCGTGCCTGCTCAGGTTCTGTTAGAAGTTAGATTTGCTGAGCTGGGGGGACACTGTAATCAGTTTAATCTTAAGTCAATAACACAGTTCTCACTCAGAAACTTTCTCTGATCTCTTCTCTCTTTCTCCTCCTCATCCTCTCTCTCTCCCTCTCTCTCTCATACTTACATTTACTCAACAAACATAAACACATACTAGAACAGACGAAACGTACAAAGAAAAAAAAACAGAACAAACTTAAAAAATAAAAATAAAAAATAAAAAAGGAACCTACTCAGTCACAAAATTATATTCTGTTATATAAATAAGTTTACATTCACTCCAATTCCTTCTTATACTCAAACTAACTAGGTTGATTGAGAAAACTGCATTACACTCAACTAACAGAAAACAACATTTTCGTCCTAAATAATCAGCAATAACTTTGGGGTAATAAGTTATGAGTCAGATTAGTTCTAGCAAACCCAACCCCATGAGCTAGGAAAATGAAAATGTAGAGAGAAAGAACCATCCAATAAAACCGTTAAAAAGGGGAGAAATGGATACCTCAAGAAATTGTTGAGCATTTATATGATCAGGTTCTCTCTCATCTTGATCACGATTAATCCTCATATCCTTACTCTCACGTTTCCTCCGCTTCTTGTGCATGTTCATCATTGTGTTGTCATCATCCATCTCAGGGTGTTCAACACTCAGATCACGCTCACGATCATGAGAAGGAAGCCTATTTCGTCGATATACTTGCATTTGCCGCATCATGGGTGCCATAGAACTCCGCTCACTAAAGCGCTGCAATGAATTTCGAGCATCCGGAGCATGCTGTGTAGAAGGTGCTGCGAAACTATCTGGTAAGAATCTAGTGAACTCCTCAAGCAAATCTCGATGATCCTTAAACAGGGTAGCAACCTCACTATAAATTTCACCTATGTCCTTATGCTCTTTGCGGTACATATTGGAAATGTTCAAGAACGATTTGTAAACATGCTCATCACTTTGGAATCGTTTCTTTATCTTGTTCACAAAACTAATAGCTTCTTCAAATTCAACCGTTTTCTTTGGAGGAGCCTCATCCCTTACTCTCTTCATCTTTTATCGGTTCTCCAGATTTTCCTAGGAAAATTCGCTGGAAAACAAGTCGAGTAGATCGACAAGAGAAAGAAAAAAAAATAGTGAAGTGTTTGATCGGACAGAACAACAAGGTAAACAAGAAAAACAACAAATAAGGTTTCTTCTTTCTCTGTCTCTCTCACGTTGTTGCGTTAGAACGATGGAAACTGAGGCGGTGGGAACCAATTAAAAGGCTAGATTTAGAATTTTATATGGGAAAAAAATTTAATTATTGCATTTTAATTAATTAATTATGCAATTTGGATTGTGATTTTTTTTTTTGGAGGTTTGGATTGTGATTTGATAGAAGAAAATAAATAAAATTTGTGATATGTGATTTAATTTTTTACAGTTTTGGATTGTGAACCAATCTGCGTGTGTGATTTAATATAAAAAATTAATCAAGATTTGATGTGTGATTATATTTAAATTTTATTTTTATTTTTATTATAAAAAAATTTGGTTTGTTATTTAAATTAAAAGTAACAATTATTATTAATAAGGAAAATAAAATAAAGATTTGATTTGTGATTTAAACTCAAAAATCAATTTGAAAAATCTGTATTAATAAATGAAATAATTCAATAAATATTCTGAATCTCTAAGGAATAAGGATTACCTAATTTTAATTTAAATTATGTTTGTGAGAAATAAAATATATCAAATGAGATGTCATTGCGTAGATCTCGAAAAGTTATGTGGAATCAAAAAACAATTACCTGAATTGGATACCCGAGTCAAAAGTTATGGCCTTCAGAAGTTTTATGATTAAATTATTATTATTTTTTTATAAAAATGACACGTGTCAACCTTAGGTGAGAGATGCCTAAATGAGGCGTCACATTGTAAAATAGATCCGTAATTATTTCCAAAACTGCCATAAATGCGTAATATTTAATTAAAATGCAATAATTAAATTTTTTTGCCAATTTTATATATCTCAAAGATATGAATTAGTATTATTATATCTCCTTGGAGTGATGGATCAATCAAAAAATTAATGACTCTACTAATTTAATTTAATATATTATTTAAAAGTAATATATTAAATTAATATATTTAAAATCAAATTAAATCTAATCATGCCAATTATTAAAAAAACTTTAAAATATATCTTGTTTTTAAAATAAAATAAAATATAAACATAAATGAAATGATAATTAAAATTCATAAAATTTATACTTAATATATTTTAATTTAATTTATCTTGATATGATAAGCATAGGTTGTGTCAAAATTTCTATATAAATACTTAAAATACAAAATTTAAAAGTACACAATACGATAAAGTTTTGTTTCAAAATTTAAAAGTACATAATACAAAATTTAAAAGCACAAATTCTTTTAGTTTTTTAGTTTTAAAATAATCATTGTTTAAAGATTTGTACAAAAATTAAATAATTCATTAAATTCTTTACGATTTAATGAAAATATAAGTTTGTTTGATTATATTACACCTTCACTCTATTAAATCATTATTATTCCAATAAGTAGAAATAAAAAAATAAAGTAGAGCTAAGAAAATAATATATTTTTTTCTTAAAGTGACAAATAATTTAGAATAAATTATAACTTTTTAAATACAATTAGATACATAAAATGTGCCTATCATAGTAGAAAGCAAGTTAAATTCAACACCATATTATTTAAGTGGAAAGTGTTTGTCATTTTAAATGACATAAAGTTATGTCATTTGTAACGCCCGGTCGCTTCAAGAATCAATGACTATCCCCACATACTAACACGAGACTTTTCAGTGTGCTTTTTCCTCACTCGCACACTTCCCGGGAAAACTTCCTAGGAGGTCACTCATCCCATAATTGCTCCTAGTCAAGCACACCTAACTGTGGAGTTCTTCCGATCCGGGCTACCGAAAAGCAGATGCATCTTGTTAGTATAGGTAGTACCAATTGATTCTTATAAGCTATTCTCAAACTGTGCAGTCTCATACCTGCACAGTCTTTGGAATTCTTCTCTTTCGGGTGTCGATTCGATTCATTCATGCATGTAACCCCACACTGGAAGCCTGTCAGGAGTCACTCCTTGTCTGTGCCCCTTTGCACCGGCGATTACTCCCTGCCCTCGTCAGCGCTCTAGATGTTACATCATTTTAATAGAGAGATTCACACAAGAAATTATTTTTTATTTAAAATTTAAATTAAAAAAATCACTCACTTTCTCTCCCATGATTTTCATTTCTTATCTCTATATCTCTCCTAAAATAATATAACTTATGTCATTTAAAATGACAAACATCAAACTCATTATTTAAACATGGTCCTATCACTTAATTTGTTTTTAGCTTTTTTTTTTTTAAGAAAAAACCCAAGCAAGACCTGATTATCAAACTTGTGCAGGACAACAAATTAGACATGATTAGTTATCAAACTTCAAGACCTAATACGTCAAATGCTTTGACGGGATTAGCCAAAAAAATTAAGTCCATGTTTTTTAATAAATTAATTACGCATTTATTACAGTTTTGGAAATAATTATATATTTATTGTACAATATAACGACCAATTTGGGCGTCACTCAAGACGCCTAAATTGGGCGTCACTCAAGAGGCAATCATACTTAATTTAGGCGTCATTTATCAGATATTGACACATGTCATATTTTTTTTCCAAAAAAAAAATAATTTAATCATAAAACTTCTGAAGGCCGTAACTTTTGACTCGGGTATCCAAATCAGGTAATTCTTTTTTTAATTCCTCATAACTTTTTGAGATCTACGCAATGAGATCTCATTTGACATATTTTATTTCTCACAAACACAATTTAAATTTGCAAGAATAATATTATATGAAACATTAAACCCGGAAGCCTCTGAGTTCTGGATTTGTGATTTAATATAAATAAATAAATAAATAAAATTTTGATTATTTTTTTATTATAACAAAAATTTGGTTTGTGATTTAAATTAAAAATTAAAATTAAAATTATTATTAATAAGGAAAACAAAATAAAGATTTGATTTGTGACTTAAACTAAAAAATCATTTTGAAAAATCTGTAGAAATAAAGGAAATAATTAAATAAATATTCTAAATCTCTAAGGAAGAAGAATATTATTTTTAAAATTAATGATTAATGCTATAAGCTTCTAAGTTATTATTTATGGTCTGAAATTAATTATGGCTTATGAATATTTTTCAAAAATAAAATTACCTAAATTAGGCGTGATTGCCTCTTGATTGAAACCTAATTTAGACGTCATTGGTGACGTGTCACATTTTTAAACTCAGAAGTCTCTGTGTTTTGGGTTTGTGATTTAATATAAAAAATAAATCAAGATTTGATGTGTGATTTAAATTAAAAAATAACAATTATTATTAATAAGGAAAACAAAATAAAGATTTGATTTTTGATTTAAACTCAAAAATTAATTTGAAAAATCTGTATTAATAAAGGAAATAATTAAATAAATATTCTAAATCTCTAAGGAAGAAGGATTACCTGATTTAAATTTAAATTATGTTTGTGAGAAATAAAATATGTCAAATAAGATGTTATTGCGTCGATCTCGAAAATTTATGTGGAATCAAAAAAAGAATTACCCGATTTGGATACCCGAGTAAAAAATTATGGCCTTCAGAAGTTTTATGATTAAATTATATTTTTTTTGAAAAAAAATATGACACATGTCAACACCTGATGAGTGACGCCTAAATTAGGCGTGATTTCCTCTTGAGTGCGAGTTGGCTCCCTCCGGTATCCCCACGAGCTTCGACTCTTTGAGCCGGCTATGGGACTAATCCGGAGTGCGGGGGAACAGTGACCTTACACAAATTTTTGATATTCTTCTTGACTTTCTCCCTAATTTGTTCCCTAATTTCTATCTTAGGAATTTCCTTCATCCAATACCTGACTTTGTTTTTTCTTGAATTTCCTTTATTTGATTTCTCTTAATTCATATCAGGAATTTTTAAAAAATAAAATAATATATACTTGATAAATGGGTGTTCCCATTCCTTGATTCCAATTTAAATTCACAATAATAATAAAAGTGCTTTGTTTCACTTCTATGAGAATAAATGATTGTTTGGATGAGTTTTCAAAAAAAATATTTTTATATTTTATTTATTTTAGAAGTACTTTTTATAAAAGTTAAAGTTATTTAGATTTTTAAAAAATATTTAGTTTTTGAAAAAATATTTGTGTTTTAACTTATGTTATTTAGGACCTAATTTACGTCCTAATCTAATTTGGTTCAAATATTTTATTTTTAAGACTGAGAGAGAGAGAGTGATTGAGGGCAAATTTAATCAATTTTATTAGTTGGATTTATTGAAATTTTTATTCTTATTTTACCAAAATTCTCAAAGCGAAAGTAGAGTCCAAACCTTACCTCTCGACATACCGGGGGTTGTATTTGAGATTATAAGAATCTTATCAATTAATCTGGTTTAGTTTACTCAATCCATTTAATTTACTTTTCTCAACTTGTAATGAGCTAACCAGAAACTTTGGGTTTAAACATTTTTAAATTCACAATTTTCATGAATTACTAATTGTTTCGATTATATTTATAAAAATTATGAATTTAGTTTGGTGATTGGTTATGTTTTGATGATTTTTACTACAATCTAGAATTAATTTATTATGATTACATATTTTTCTATTCTTTTAACTAATAATAAACAAATTTGTTTAACATTAATTTCAATCTAGCATTTTATGAGCCAATCCTAATCATCATGACTCATGAGAGATCTAAATAATAAATTACCTCCTTCGTTAAAAAAATATTCCAAAGCATATGCACATTTTCTTTCTTTTTCCGAGCATATGATTCACTAGGGGTGTTCGCGGTCTGGATTAGATCGATTTTGGAAGCAAAATTCATCTG
>NW_026896687.1:0-24684 GCF_033153095.1 Gastrolobium bilobum | reverse complement strand
TAAGAATCCTCTGTGTGCATGCTTTGATAATTTAGGGCCCCAACATGCTTTTCTTTATTCAAATATACTCTCTTGCACAAGAAAGAGAAATTTCCCTATGAACTCTACTTTCCTTGTCCTATGGTAGTTTTTTTCTCCTTCCCTCACGGAAATAAAGAGCATATATACAGAGAGAGGAGATTGAAATCTCTTTGAAAGTTCCATGGCTGATAAGAGATAAGATCCTAAAGAGCATATATATAGAGAGGAGATTGAAATACTCACTGCATACATCATTAAATGCATGTTCCCATTGGCTCGGTGCATAAACTCAATGTACACAATATCTTAACTCAGGTGTCTTGTTTATATTTGGGCATTTCAGGTTTGTTCAGTGGTTTTGGCTAGTTGGTATTTGGAAGAGTTTTTGGTTTGGGAGCTCGATTTGGGGTTTACAAAATCTTGAAAGCTTATTGTAAAGGTAATTCCTATGTTTTTCTTTTAATTCTTTTGTGTGTGTGATTGATATTCTTTCTTTGTTTCAATTTTCCTTTTCATAAATATCCATAAATGAAAATAGCACTAGTTTGTTATAAATAAATATTATGACATGTTTCTCACCATATCAATGATTCAAGATTTAAGTTTCCGCATGTCTGTATATTGTGTAGCAATGTTCGTTTGGACTAAATTTTACGTATATTTTAAAATTTCACAAAGTTTATGATTCACTTTTATATTTTGTACTAAATGTTGAACTTTATATGAAATAGCTAAATTTTTAATAGTCAGTCCGTTACAGTATTTTATATTTACAAGAGAATTTATTTTGAATTATTCAAAATAAATTTTTTATCAATTAATTTTATATTTACGTTTATATTTAATTTAATATTTAATTTTCTATTAAATTAAATAATTTATATGTATTAATTTTTGAACATGATCCAATATTTACAAGCTTTTCTTGACCGTCATCCTCAGACTATAAAAACGTTGAACCAAAACCCAATCAGAATTATCATAATAATAACTGAATGACTATCAAAATCGTTGGATGAGTCTTTCGAGATTAATTAGCTGACTTTAAAGCAATGATTGAAAATACTAAACGTCATTGAATTGATAACTATGTCTTGTGAGTTATTAATTTCCTCTTTTTCTTATTCTTGAAAATTAAATTAAATTTTTAAATTTTATTAAAACCTACACACATAAAGATATATGGTATAATATAAAAAATTAAACCTATTTGAAGTATGTGAAGCTTAGTTTTGCTTAAAGGCTCTGATATATAGGATGAAAGGGGTAGAAAGACAGCGAGTGAGACGTTTTAGATTTCAGAACAAATTCTCAAAGATGGGCTGATATGATTCAACTAAACATGTACAAAAAAGTGCAAACTAGCTTGCTTCGTATAAATCAACCGAGAATTCAATGTTTCTAAGAATCAAGATTAGTAACAAACTTTTAGTTTTATTCTCATATAAGAGCCACCTTGCACTTATAACTTACTTTTACCGAGACTTACATAAATTTTTAATTCTTTCTTTGTTATATTATCTGTGACTATTAGCATGTTAGTTATTGTTATGTGTCTCTTCTATGGCAGGTCCGAGTTGTCAACGGTGTTCCACCTACGGGAGACTATTCTTTTGCCAAGTATAACAAGGTAAATGCAAGTTTATTCTTTGTCTTGGTGAATGCTATGTGTTCTTTTTTTTTTCTTTTTCTTTTTTGGGTTTTATTTTCGAATTTGGCTTTAGGCAACAACTTCTGTTTGCATGATTGAATTTTAGTTTACATGGTGTGGTGCAGTCTGTTGACATTATCAAATACACAGATGAGGAATATGACAAGTACTTGACAGATCCTGTAGGTATCATGTTTATTTGTACAGTTTTATGGGACTTTATGTATGAGTTTGTTCAAGTGATCACTATATATTCACAAGTGATCTTAGCAATTTTAAGGTATGCATTCTTTTGATTTTTTCAATATTAGTTTGGTCCTTTCAATTCTTAAAGAGCGTTGTAATGCACAATATCCGTGGACATTGAATGTGGGATTTTAACAATGCAGGCAAATCCAGACTACAAAGGTGTTTGCCATGTAATATGGTTAGTGGGTTGACATTTTCTGTGAATTGGGACTGCTTATAAATAGGGGGAAATACAATGTAATAGTATCTTGATTCTTTTCTCTAGAGACTTTATGAGGTGAGGCTCAGATACGGGGATATCTACCTGGTAGGAGGATTGGCCCTTTGTAACCTTTCTTTCAATCAATAAAGAACCTTTCGCTGTTTATCCTTGTGCTCTTGTTCTGTTTTCCCTCTTGGATTATCTTGATTTATGTGGGTGAAATTCCAGAGTGTAACACTTCTACTTTTCTTTCCAAAACTAAAATTTTGAACGAAGTGATTCTTCATGGGAATTACTTCTTAGTTGATTAGTAATTTTTAGTTAGCTAATTGCAGGGCATTATTATGGCTACTTTATCTTAATAAAAGTAAAGAGGATCTTTCTGTCTATTCCTCCCTTAAATTGTCGAGAAGGAAAGCCCATTCAATATTTTGTTTAGATACGGTAAGATGACTGCTCAGCAGATGCATAGAGATGCATTTTATCACCTCAACAAGTTGTTTATTAATAAGTTAAAGAATCATACACGTAAGCACCAAAAAGAAATAAAATAATAATAATAAAAGAAAAGAACCATACACGTAAAGAAGAATCTTATATTATAACAGTAGTGGTTTATAGGGCTTATGTTTATTGAAATAATCACAAAAATTTAATTAAAAAAAATTGGTAATAAAAAAAAATTAATTACACGATTCAGCGGCGGTTCTAAACCGCCGCTATTAATAAAAATTAAATATTATTTTTAATAATGATGGCGGTTTCTATACATTCAGCGTCGGTTTTGTATTTCGCGTCGGTTATTCCGGCGGTTGCAGTAAACCGTCGCTAAATTATTCTACGTCGCCAGTTTCTGAGTCGGTTTTTAATTGGCCACTGAATTTTTTAGCGGCGGTTTAAACCGCCACTAAATCCAAAAAAAACCGCCACTAAATCCCGTTTTTGGTGTAGTGGTTGAAGACTCAATCGTCGAATTCTCTTCTAACCTTATATATGTCAATAACAAAATTGTCTCATATCCTTACAATGTCCCTTGCAAGCACTTTACCGAACTTATCCTTGCATTGAATCAATACCATGTTCATAATCATTATTTTCAGAAAATAATTAAAATTCTAGTTGTTACATCCCATTCATTTATGTGACGGAAAACTTCTTATATTTTGAAATATTTCAGTTATAGTTATAGGCAACGGTGGAGCCATGATTTTTTGTGGGGGACGAAATATACATATTTTAAATTTCATAAATAAAATAAAAAATTATATAATTCAATATGTATACTCAGAGTACATGAAGTACAATATAATATAGCATAATATAAATTATATAGCATAATTTCAGTGTATTCGATTAGGATTTTAAAAGATTATTTTAGAGTCCGTCATAATCCGTTGGTATTGAATCAACATTTTAGACAAAGGAAAAATAATCTTGTGGTATTCAAAAATCTGACGATTGTAATGGATTTTCTATCGGTGTGAATTTCGTGAGACTTTTTAGTGAGAAAAATAGAATATATATTTTACAATCTCACCTTAACCCCTTTGATTTCTTGAGATTTCTCTATTGGAGTGTATTCTTCTTCCTTTGGCAGGTCAACACACTCGGAGCTTCGTCAAAGCTCAAAAATAGTAGATTTTTGTGCAATTTGCATCACAAAACAACCCAGAAATAACAACCCAACAAGATTTTAATCTAATCCATCTCAAAAACAGCAAACTTTCGACTGAACTTTGAGAGTTTTTTTGGAAGTTTAAAAAATGATTTTTCAAGCTATTGGTCACGATTTTTCTTGGCACTAAAGTATGTGATTTTTGTATTAAAAATAACATAAAACAATGGAAAAACTACAAGGGAACAAAAATCCCCCAAATCAAATTTTGTTTTACATCAATGAAATAAGATTGATTTAAAGAAATATTAAAAATTTCATAATATGAACCTTATGTTATGACTTATGTTTCATAACAATACATTCATGAACGAAATTTCTTCACTATAGGAAATGATTTCAAATAAATTTTGTGTCAATAAATAACTAAAAACTTGTTTTTCAAAAGACCCAAAGTAATTTAAGGTTTCAATGTAATGATTGAAAATAATTTGAGAAATTTTCTAAACTTTCATGTAATAAAATCTTGAAATTCAAATTTGAAATTTTCTTGGAATGCTCAATGAAAACATGCATATGATATGTGGTTAGAAAACTCTCATCACGTAGAACAAAAACTCCAAAGTTTACAAGATCAATTGCAAAAAATTTCAAACGAAATTTTATCATGAATATTTTACTGATTGAGAAAATTATATTAGGTTTTACCTTTTCTTATTAATATCATTGCATTTCTTTGTTATTTTGTTTTATTGACTCTTGTAATTTTGAATGTTTGTTAAAAATTCATATGATTTTTTAAAATCTTATAAATTCATATTGTCTTTTCAAATCTTATAAATTCTGTTAAAATCCTTTAAAATCCAATCTTACGAAATCTTGATTGTAAAAAAAAAGTCTTTTAAAAAAGACTTTAAAGTCTTTCCAATTCTAAATAGTCTTTTAAATCTACAAGATTTTTTATCTCAAAAAAAGTATTTTAAAATCCTAATCTAATACACCTCTTAATTTAGATCCGTTCGTAATTAAACTCATAGGACCTTAATAAATAAGTGCAGGCCATACATAGCTAGTCAGACATCAAGCCAAAGTGTTACACTTACATGATGACTCATGGCAACAAGCCAAAGTGCCCCTAGACCTTAGCATATACCTATTTGTTTCACTTTTTATAATATTCATCTAAGTAGCAGAAATTAGAATTTCCCCTCTACTTAACAACGTTTGTCTATGGTATATGTATTTGATACATTGTAATCATCTATATCAGTTTGTGTATCTGTGTGACTTAATAATGTATAATTCATCAAATGTGGAATAAACATCTAGTAAATGAGTATATTTTTCCACCAACGAGTTTGTGGAACAGATGAAATAATGCTTTCTTGTATTATCTAATTTTGATAACAAATGACCTCACGTTGCCTGGTTCTGAAGAACACCCGTAAGAGATTTAAGTTTGGAATTTACATGGAAATGCTCACCTGTTATTTTTCATGACCGAAACTTTAACAGGATTGCGCATATTGCATTATATTAAGTCTTTAACACATTTGAGTTAAATAAAGTCATAGTAGCTTTCACATTAAACAAATGTTTTTATAAAGTTATTAACACAGTTCAAAAATTCGTAAAGGGACTGTATATCGAAAAATGGAAAGGCCAACCGTGTAATTCCATACAACAGAAAAGGCACGTAGCATATAAGCTATTAAGTAGACTGCATATCAACCCAACTTCTTTTTTGCATTATCATTCATTAAAAAATAAGAAGTACATTGAAAGCATTGTATACATTTTCCATATCTACATCAGGGACCATGCAGAAGTGCTTCTGAGACTGTGAGGAGTGCTTCTGAGGCTGGTAGGGTACCCTCCTTGCATGGACATGATTGGCAAATGGCACAAGAGAACAACTTAAACCAAATAAGAACGACATATGAAATACACATTGTGTGTACTTTACAGAATATTTTTCATCTTTTGCAAATAAATACTGAACACATTCTAGGCAGTACACAGTGTGGGCAAAGACCCTTTGCTGTTAAGGGTGCAAAATTTTGCTACTATTAGCCCAAGAAAGAGGAGGACTTGAAGGAAGCCTATCATGTAGCTTGCTTTGCAGGTTACAATTTGGCGCATACTCAGATACTAAAAGCTGTAGTGTGGAGTCCAGTAGTATCCTTTCAATGCTATTACATTTGAGCAAGGATTCTGGATTGCTGATCAAATCGGGGTGAGGAATCCGAATCAAATAGAATAAGCTTTCCTGAGGCTGAACTTCCTGATGTATAAGAGCTTGAGCACATGCTTTCCAAAGCATTGTCAACAAATGATAGCCTTTATCTTACAGAAACATTAAGTAGGCTAACATCAAGAAGATTTTGAAGCATTCCAAGATTTTGAACCACTCAAATTATTGTGAGACGAACTCCTGCATAGAAATAGATAGGAATTAGTATCTTTCAAAAACATGGATACCAAATGAGAAAGGCTCAATTCAAGCATAGGGAGGTGGTAATGTCTCAATCAACTATGTGGATATCATCCTTCAAAGTATTAATAAAATATTTTCTGTCAAAAAAATCCGAAAAATCACTACAAATATATCCAAACAAATTAAGTCCTAGACCACAAAAGGTATTCAATGAGAGAATTATCAATGTGAACTTGATTGTGGCCTAAACAATGCATAATCAGATCACATCAGCCCAACAACCAATCTTATATCGATAGAAAGAACTGTTTAAAGAATATGATAAGATCGTAGTTACTTTTTCTCATATGCAAGCTCTTATGGTCATAGTTATCTTCCTATATTTTTTTTTTCTCACATGACTAAACCTAAAACAAAGGGGCTAAAAAGTACAACATAGTGGTCTGATCTCTCAACCTGACATCAATGGATATTCCCTTAAAACAACCATAAGTAGAGAGCATGAGAAAGAGACCATAAAAACAAACCCATGCTTTCTTCAGACTTATAAAAAGTACAAGCCCTTTCTTCCAACTCTAACTAAGATCTAATGAACCTTGTAAGTTCTGATTCATCATACAATCATACGCCAAAGGAAACATAGATAAAAAACTGAATATCAAGCAAGTCTAAGATTGAATGACATAGATAAAAAAACTGAATATCTGCTTATGATTAAGAATATTCTTACTGTGGGACGAAATCTTTTTCCCTCAACCCCCATTTTGAAGAAGTATTCAGCACCTGAAGCAAGCTTATGAACCTGCCATACAATACCAATTTTTTTTACCATGAATTAGACTTGGCTTCTACACAGTAAATAAATCTGAAATTTTTTATTGCATCCAAACATATATGCATTAGAAGAAAATAAATAACAGTCTGATACCTCGGTAACTACCATAGCTCGCAATTTGTTAGCAACAAGCGCTAGTACAAATGTACATAACAGTCCGCTATTCAAAATAGGATGGAAAAACTAGTACGTAGGACTTAATAAACCAACAATGTATATAACAAATTATCAATTATTTATTTCTGTACTATTATCTCAATGTCAACAACTGCAATGAGCAGATATTTATCAAGTGCAAGAGAAAAATATTATTTCAGACACAGATGGTTTTCCAGATCAGGACAATTTAAATCTGTTTATACGCAATTTCACTGGAATACAGATTGAATGCTCAGAAAATTAAGAATTTACAAGAGAGCAACTTATATCTTTACTAATAGCACCCACAATACATTTGAGTTCACCAAATGATGTCAAAACCAAAAGTTGACTAAAGACTAATCCAGTAAGTTCTAGATCAACCAAAGTTCAATTTAATGTTGTAAGAAACCGGTCAAACAAATATCTTTAGATACAAGAGCAATACACAATGCTACGATCTCTGTATAAATTTCCATTGACTACTGTAACACCCCGTATATATCCGGTAATGTTATCATAATATCGTATTAAGCTGCGCTTAATTAAAATGCGGAATTACTTTTTCTTTTCAATTATGATGCCATTAACATTACCAACTTGCTTAATAATCAGTTAATAAAACATCGCCTGTATGTGATTGCAATAAAACAGCTAACTGAAATACCTCATAACATAAATAATATAAGTGTGGCTCTAGTCACGGAACTACAACAATGTAGACCGGACCATCTAACAGTTTATACAGCTCCAATCTAAAAAGTACTAACAGAGAGTGTCATGGACAATCCCCATGCTCACTCAAATAAGGCAACATGCCCAACATCAGTCTCAACAACAACATAATGATAAAAGGCATAAAACATAATCAGCATCAATATCCAGTCATGCTAACAAATAAGCAGAAACAACATAATCAGCTAAGCTCCGGCCTCCTGCCGCCTGAGCATCAGTACCCATACTACCTGATCCTGAAATAAGCATTCCCCAAACGTGGGGTAAGATCTCTAATCTAGAAATCTCAGTAAGTCAGTGAGTCCTCAAGGATCTTCCACCCCAAGCTCACTTACATGTACAATATAAGTTCAAAAGCAGTTTATCATTTATCATTTCTAAAACAATGCAATGCAGCAGATAATCATGCCATGTGTGTCAATACTAATCTACTGGCCAGAGACAGTGCAGGTATACGTCTATCACCTACACACCGTGCAAGTACCACTTGCATTCACCCCGGTACACCGTCTTGTATGGCGCTACATACTCAGGCTTCCCGTCAAGATGAAACAACACATGCATATTAAAAGCCATTACATGTAAAGTTCAATCAACATATCAAATATCCAAAAGCATGTACACAGCATGCATAAACCATACCCCCATGGGACATGGTGGAACCACAACATGGCTAAACCGAGGACACGAAAGCTTACCTCGCAAGCTAGCTATCCAATAACCAAGAGTCCACAGCTCAACGTCCAAACACAGCAGATTCACAATCTGTTATGGACCAACATTATATTAATAAACATGTACCACCTGCATATAACTTAAAGACAACGCCTTTCCTTACGTTTTACGTCTTAAGGCTCCATACCAAGCCATAAGTCCTTAATCACAACGATTCTGACTTAAATCATTAATTACAGAAGTTCAGCTTCATCAATCTAGGGTCCACAAACCCCCAATAGCCTACTGTACACACAACACAGCTACTGTTCTGCGAAATCTCAGAATATCCGGATATTCCTCGGGACCATATCCGGATATGCAATATCTGGATATCTCACTGGACATATCCGGATATGCAATATCGGATATCTATTATCCGGATACTCAAAACCCATATCCGGATATTTCACGACAGAATGCAAAAAATACATTTCATGAAGATATCCTTCCAAGGTTGGGTTTTAACGATTTAAAGCACCTAAACATGCATTTCTAGGTGTGTTCAACATTACCCAACAACAAGTTATCATCTTTAAGCCTTAACATGCATCAAGCTTTCATTTTTAAGCATTAAACTCATGATCAAAGGTTGGTATACATACCAAAGGCTTAAAACAGAGAATGGAGGTGCTCTTGGAGCTCAACACAGCCCCTCAATTCTGACTCAAAGATGTGCACGAAAATAGCACCATAAAGGTTGGTTCCTTAGAGCAAAGTTCCCCACTTGGACCTCCAAAAACCAAAGCCAAGCTTCTCACAACCAAGCCAACCAAGTCAGCCCCAAAACCCCTCACCAACAGTGGCTGAGCACTCCCCCAAGCCCACTCTCCATACTCACAAGTCACCACCCAAGTGTATACAAGAAGAAAGGGTGAAGAAAACCAATAAAGGTCACAACTTGGCTCAAGAATGAGGGAGAAGGCCAAAGGAACAGAAACTGGTCAGCCTCCACCAACAACTCACGCTCAAAGTCTGGTATCTAGGGCTTTGTGCCCTTTAAAAGGAGTATATATAGCCCAAACGCACTTAAACACACAGTATTAACTTTAATTGCTACGCTTAGCATTTTAATCCCAAACTTTAGATTATGAAACTACATAATTTTCTAAGATTTATCATATTTTTCTTATAATTTTCTGAGCACCTTTCCGGTACGCGCTTTTCCAAGCCAGTACCGGTTTCTAGCACCAGTTCTCATTATCTGGACTTGAAACTCGTTTTACAAGTCCTACATATTATTCTAGTAATTGTCATGCACTTATTATAATTTTCCGGGATACTTTTTCGGCACGCATTTATACCGACTAGCAGAACCGGTATTTGCACTTTTCTTCCGAAAAGCGACTTTCAGCATTATTACTCACTTACTATAATTATTAAAGCCTCATAATAATTATTAGGGTCAATTATGGAATCATTTCCTATTTTTGCATAATTTATTAATTAAATTCCTTAATTAACGGTGCAGGTTCTTACATTCACCCCACCTTTTTAGGATTTTGACCTCAAAATCAGAAACATACCTGGTCGAAACTCGGGTACTGCCGGAGAAGCTCGTCCTCACGCTCCCAAGTACACTCCTCAGGAGTCCTTCCGGTCCACTGCACCTTGACCATCGGAATGATCTTGCTCCTCAGCTGCTTCTCGCCACGATCGAGAATCTTTAGTGGTCCTACGGGAGTCTTTAAGTTCTCCCGAACTTCCACATCATCCGGTTGCACCACGTGCGAAGGATCTGCTATGTACCTCCGAAGCTGAGACACGTGAAACACGTCGTGGATGTTGGCCAGGTTCGGAGGCAAGGCAAGCCGGTAGGCAACAGGTCCTACTCTACCAAGAATCTGGTATGGCCCAATAAAGCGCGGGCTCAGCTTCCTCACTCCGAGTGCCCGTCCAACACTGGTGACAGGTGAAAGTCTCACAAACACGTGCTCACCCTCACTGAACTCCAGAGGTCGATGCTTGACATCGTAGTAGCTCTTCTGACGATTCTGCGCCTGCTTCAGCTTTTCCCTGATCATCTGGATCTGCAGGGTGGTATCTTGGACAAAGTCCAAGCCAAACAACTCACGATCCCCAACCTCCGACCAGCAGGTAGGTGTACGACACCTCCTACCGTAGAGCGCCTCGTAGGGTGCCATGCCCAGGCTAGCATGGAAACTGTTGTTATAAGAAAACTCTACCAATGGAAGGTACCTATCCCATGCCGAGCCCTGCTCCAACGTGAAAGCCCGCAACATGTCCTCCAAGGTCTGGATAGTCCGCTCAGTCTGTCCATCAGTCTGAGGGTGATAGGCGGTACTCAACCTCAACTGTGTACCAAAAGCTCCCTGCAACGCCTCCCAGAACCGAGATGTGAACTTCGGGTCCCTATCACTGATGATACTCACGGGCACCCCGTGAAGCCTCACAATCTCGCGAACATACAGTCTGGCCAACTGCTCTGTAGTGAAGCTCACCTTCACTGGAAGAAAATGGGCAGACTTCGTCAGTCTGTCCACAATGACCCATATCGAGTCACAGCCAACCTGAGTCTTCGGCAGACCCACAACGAAGTCCATGGAAATGCTCTCCCATTTCCACTCCGGAATCTCAAGAGGTTGAAGCTTACCAGACGGCTTCTGGTGTTCAATCTTCACTTTCTGGCAAACCAAACACTTGGACACAAAGATAACAACATCTTTCTTCATGCCCGGCCACAAGAAGTTCTTCTTCAAGTCTTGATACATCTTAGTAGCACCAGGGTGGATAGAAAACTGACCCTTATGGCCTTCTGCCATAACCTCTTCTGTCAACGGACCTCGAGGAACCACAATCCTCCGCTGGAACAAAAGCAATCCATCATCATTCCAAGACACACCGTCTTGGTTCTTCACATAATCCAGACACTCTCTCTGAACTTGTGCCTCTTTAATCTTTTCTAGGAGCTCGTTCACAACATCTGATGCTTCCAACCCGAGAAGTACGCTCGCACACGGAGCGGTCACTGCCAAGTGGCGGAACTTCTCAACCACATCGAAGTTACCAAGTAGCAAACTGGATGAACTACTGGATTTCTGACTCAAAGCATCAGCTACCACATTGGCCTTGCCAGGATGATACCTTAGCTCAAAGTCGTAGTCCTTTATGAACTCCATCCATCTCCTCTGCCTCATGTTCAACTCCTTCTGGTCGAACAGGTACTTCAAACTCTTGTGGTCACTGAACACCACAAACCTCAAACCAAAAAGATAATGCCTCCAAATCTTGAAAGCAAACACAATCGCAGCCAACTCCAAATCATGAGTCGGGTAGTTCTCCTCATGAGGCTTCAACTGCCTCGAAGCAAAAGAAACAGCTCTACCAGACTGCATCAGCACACAGCCCAGCCCCTTTCCAGAAGCATCACAATAAAGCTCAAACTGCTCCTCAGGATCAGGAAGGATCAACACAGGTGAAGAAGTCTCTCTCTCCTTCATGAAAGCACGCCTCACACTCGTGAGTCCACACAAATGGAGTCTCCTTTCGGGTAAGGCGAGTCAAAGGGAGAACCATCGTGGAAAAACCCTTGATGAACCTCCGATAGTAACCTGCCAAACCTAAGAAGCTCCTCACCTCCGTAGCTGTCTTGGGTCTCTCCCAATCCAACACGGCCTCAATCTTGTTGGGATCCACTGCAACTCCATCTGCTGAAATCACATGCCCCAGAAACTTGACTGATTTGAGCCAAAACTCACACTTAGAAGGTTTAGCATAAAGCTTTTTCTCCTTCAGCACTTGCAGAACAATCCTCAGATGCTCCGCATGCTCCTCCTCAGTCTTGGAGTAGATCAGAATATCATCAATGAAGACAATCACGAACTGATCCAGATACGGCTGGAAAATCCTGTTCATGTAGTCCATGAACACTGCCGGCGCATTTGTGAGTCCAAACGGAATCACCAAATACTCAAAATGACCGTATCTCGAACGAAACGCAGTCTTCGGGACATCCTCCGGCTTCACCCGAATCTGATGGTATCCGGACCGGAGATCAATCTTGGAATACACACAAGCACCCCTGAGCTGATCCAACAGATCATCAATCCGAGGAAGGGGATACTTGTTCTTGATTGTCACCTTGTTCAACTGTCTGTAGTCGGTGCACAATCGCATTGTCCTGTCCTTCTTCTTCACAAAGATAACCGGTGCTCCCCAAGGAGACACACTCGGTCTAATGAAATCTTTCGCCGAAAGATCCTCAATATGCTTCTTAAGCTCAGCCAACTCCGGTGGATACATTGTATTGCAAATTTCAAAAAGTAAGAATCTACAGTAATTGACAATAATTTAAAGATGCAGACCTTCTTTAAAGCATTGTAAAACAGAGACATGTATAAAACAGAGACATGTATATGAAGGGACCGATTTTAGTTAGGTTTTGGGTCAAATTTCATACATAGAATCAATCCCTACACTAGTTTCCTCCAAATAGTTAACATGCAATGGCATTAAGCATCACTACTTGTGTTTGTCCGAAAAACATATGGATTAGAAGTGGGAGAATGATGCCTTACCTATTCTTCCAATATAACTAAGATTCCTTAGGCAAGCTTCCTTCCTCTGCATACAAGACCAAGGGGGGTGTGAAGCAAGTGTCTTCCTTTACCAAGGGGGGTGTGAAGCAAGTGTCTTCCTTGCCTTGGTTATACAAACTTCAGAGGATTGGTTATACAAACTTCAGAGGAAGGATGGTTGGGGATGAGCTTCGGTTGGAGAGGAAACAAAAGAATCTTGATGTGCTCTTGGTCATCCAAGGAAACGGTGGGGATTCCCTAAGCTTGAGTGATGGTCATGGCCTTTCAATGGAGGAGAAGGAGTGTAGCACTTGAAGAATGGTGTCGGTTGGAGGAAGTATTGAAGAGGAGGTCTGCATGTGTGGTTGATGAAACTTCACGGTAGAATGAAATGGCCAAGGGAAGTTGGGTCTTCGGTTGCAGGCAAATTTTGGTTAGTCAAGGATGGTTCAATAGTGTCCAGCCGATGGTAGCTTAGAGGAAGCAATGTGTCATTAGAGAGGGTGTAGGTGGTTTTTGCCACATGGATGCATGCACCAATTTTTCCATATTGGTAATGTAACCGAACTAGTATATTACCCGTCCATCGCACGTGAGAAAAAAATCAAAATTTTTGTCGTCTGCCGTGGTTGGTTAATCGCACTACAAACCTTATACTTAATATAAAAATATATTAGCGGGCCGGCCCTCCGGGCCGAGCCCAGTTTTCCACTTCTAACTGTCAGCATTTTATATAAATAATTTTTTTTTGCAAAGATTAGTGTCGTTAGTCTTTGGAATTTCACAAATTTGTATTTACAAAAATTGAAATCAGATTTAGTAATTTAATTATAAAAGAAGAAAAATAAAATTTCAATTGAATTATAAAAATATATTGGCGGGCCGGCACTCCGGGCCGAGCCCAGTTTTCCACCTCTAACTGTCAGCATTTTATATAAATAATTATTTTTTGCAAGTATTTGTGTTAATTACACTCTTGCAATAAAAAAATGAAAGTTTAATTTCTTTCTTATGTACTAAATTAAAATTTTTATTTTTATAGTTCTTAAATTTTAATAATTTTTTTTACAGAATGACAGACGTCATTTTTTATTTATATTTAAAATTTAAAACTTTTTATATTAATTATACATATTTTTTTATATAATTTCTTTCTATTTTAATTTATGATTTTTATATATATTTTTAATTGGTTATACATGTATATTTAAAAATTTTATGTTAAATATTTTTTAAAAAATACATGTATATTTAAAATTTTGTTATTTTACAATTTTTTTAATGTTTTTTGTTTTTTTTATGCAGCATTAATAGGGCTAACAATTATCCATGCAAAAAATAGTGGGATATACAACAAAAGAAAAGTAGAGGTCTTTTTTACTCATAATATACAACAACAAAAAAGTAATGGGACATTAAATGAGTTGTCTGCCACGATAAATGATTAACTTAATTTTCCATTGATTTTTTATTTCGATTTTTAAAAGAAATTTTTATTTATTTAATCTTTTATTTCCAAATCCTTTCCCATTATTCCAATTTGTAATTTAAAATTGAAATCCAAAATTTGAAATTAATTCAGAATTCGAATTTCAAAAGAGTGAGCAATTCCAATTTAGAAAGCATTTAAAAGAGGTGAGTAATTTCAATGTACAAATCAGTGGGACATTGAATGAGTTGTCTGCCACCATAAATGATTAACTTAATTTTCTATTAATTTTTTATTTCTATTTTTAAAAGAAATTATTATTTATTTAATTTTTTATTTCCAAATCATTTCCCACCATTACAATTTGAAATTTAAAATTGAAATCCAAAATTTGAAATCAATTCAGAATTCAAATTTCAAAAGAGTGAGCAATTCCAACGTAGAAAGCATTCAAAAGAGCGGAGTAATTCCAATATACAAATCAGTGGGACATTGAATGAGTTGTCTGCCACCATAAATGCTTAACTTAATTTTCCATTGAATGAGTTGTCTGCCACAAAAAATTATTCACATAATTTTTCATTTAAATTATTTCCAAATTTTGAATTTATTTTACAATATAAATAATTTTGTTATTTTACAATGTTTTTTTTAATGTTTTTTTTAAGCAACATTAATAGGGCTAACAATTACTTATGAAATCAAAACATAATTTGAATTTTAAACGAGTTGATCATTCCAATGTAGAAATTGGCATATTTGAATTTTAAGAGAGCTGATTTGAATTTTAAAAGAGCTGATCAATTCCAATGTAGAAGTGGGTCAGTGGGTCATTGAATGAGGTGTCTGCCACCACAACTTAATTGAATGAAAAATTAATTTTCCGTTTTTTTCGTATTTTAAAACATTTAAAATATTTAATAATTCCAATGTAAAAACAGCTGAGTCATTAAAACAGGTGAGTGATTCCATTTCAAAATTCAAAATTTTAAATCAGCTGACTCATTAGATGAGATGACCAATTCCAATGTGAAGGTAAGTGGCACATTAAATGTTTTGTATGCCACCTTATTTGTTTTAAATTATTAGAAATTTTAAATCAGCTGACACATTAAATGAGATGACCAATTCCAATGTGAAGGTATGCGGCGCATTAAATGATTTGTCTGCCACCACATTTGTTTTAAATTATTAGAAATTAAAATTGATTTTTCGATTTTTAAAAGAAAAATAGAAAAAATTAATTGAATAAAAAATTAATTTTCCGTTTTTTTTTCGTATTTTAAAATATTTAATAATTCCAATGTAAAAATAGCTGAGTCATTAAAACAGGTGAGTGATTATATTTCCAAATTCAAAATTTTAAATCAGCTGACTCGTTAAATGAGATGACCAATTTCAATGTGAAGGTAAGTGGCGCATTAAATGCTTTGTCTGCCACCACCTTTGTTTTAAATTATTAGAAATTAAAATTGATTTTCGATTTTTTAAAAAAAAATCTTTTTTCAATTTACCCAAAAAGAAAAGTTTACAGGTGCCATGTAATGTGAAAGGAAAAGGAAAACTCAGACACTCTTCCTCAACAATACCAATACCAAATAAAAATGAATCAGACACTCATGTTCCTCATTGAATATTGAGAAGAAATGATATACAAATACAAAAAAACGAGAAATGTTTAGCCTATTTTTTCAGAGCAAGTCACATTTTGTTTGACCCATATCTATATTAGGAAGAACAAAAAAAAATAAAAAAAATACATTATCAGATTCAGAATTAAAAAACGGGGGACCAATCACTTAATGCAGTTGCAACATCACAGCCATTATCACAAACAAAAATTTAAAACCCTAAATACAATTAATTCATTATCGTTCTTCTTCTTCAGGAAAACTCAGAACTTGACAAACAGATCCTTCAACATTCTCATCAGTTCAAAAATAAGACTTCGCCCCTGTCAGAAATGATGAGAAAATACAGTACCAATACAGAAATGAACAGGAAAAAAAATCTCACTTTAGATGGTGATCGGGGAAGTAGTGGTGGACGACGACGGTAGCACCTGAAAATGTGATAGTCAACCTTTTTTTTTTAGAGAGAGACATTTTTGGTGAAGTGAAGAGTGGGAGCTTGTCTTGGTGTTGGTGTTGGTGAAGACGACGAGTGATGGGAGATCTCTTCTTCTTTCGTCCCCACGGTAAAGGGATCACGCATCGACTTTGCGACTCCAAGATCCCAGTAGAAAGTTCAACGAGGAATTGAGCTACTTCATCCTCCTTCGATCTTGTCAACGTTGTTGTCCCATGACTCGACGACGAAACATCATAACCACTGCTGTCTCTCTTTCTCTTTCCTTTTCCTTTTCCTTTTCGAATCCTCCCCATCAAAACCCGATCTTGTTAAAGGAATTGCGTAGAATGAACGTTGGAGTTTAACGGGAAGAAAATAGCGCGCGAGAGAGAGAGAGAGAGTTTAACGGAAGAGATTAGCGAGAGAGAGACAGAGATTAAGAATTACTTTTGAGTTTATATAAAGCAATACGCATTAGCGCGTTAATTTTGAGTTTGCAAAAAACGGGTAATTTCTTTTCTTCAATGGATCTAAATTAAAAATAAAATAAGAATTATATGATAAATTAAATGAAATACACAAATATATATATATATATATGGGTTTATTGTTTATTATGTCACTGGATGGTCAAGTCAGTATTAAACTACGTCGTTTTGTTTATTTATTTCCTTATATTTATTGATTCACCTTTGAATGGTTATGATTTACTTTTTCTCTCTCTTCTTTTATCACCGTTGATTCACTTTTATACAGTTATGATTTAGTGACTGGACAAATGCTTATATCCAGTGACTTGACACTCATCAAACCCTATATATATATATATATATCTATATATATATATATATATATATATAAGTGAATTGTATGTAATCTGAATTGTGATTTAATTGATATTTTTTATAATTTAATACTTGTGTTATTAAGGATATTTTTAACATTTTATGTAATAAGAACATTTTGACTTATAAGGAGTTAAATAATATACATTGTAATCATAAGGTGTCTAAATGATAAGTTTTAAATCACATAAAGTTAATTAAAAGAATGAACACAAACTACGCTTTTAAATAATAAACTACGCTTTTTCCAGCAAAATCAAAAGTAGCGAAAGTTATGTTTTTCCTTCTTCAAATTACAAAGAAAAAGAATGAACATAAATGTGATATTAATTACGCTTTTTGCTTAAACTATTATCCTGATGTATGCTCTAAACTAAAAATTAAAATAAGAACAATATAAATAATAAAATATAAAACATACATATATACTTATTTTACTAATCACGAATTGCAGTTGAATAAGGGCATTTTATTTATGGGTTCATTTTTTTGCCGTGAATGCAAATAAGTTATCTGTATTGAGTCTAAAATAACGTCATTGAGATGAAAATCAATATATTTTTTGAATTATAATTTTTTTCAAGATTATAACAGTCTTTATAATTATAATTTTTTAACATTTTCACGTAAAACAACATTATTCTTATAGTGAATATAGATAGCTTATATGTATTTACTATAGAAATAATTAAAGCCTTTATTTAAACTACAGCTACCGATTTGTTCGTAGAGCTGTCAAAATTATCTTCAATAAGGGAAACGAATTGATATTGCCGTATCAAGTAACCAAAGATAACAATATTTTGAAATTTGATATAGATTCCCTTTTTATATTATTGCTTATTTACTAATTATTATGTGCCTAACCTTAATTTGTAACTAAAATAAAATTATTTGCCTACAAATTTCAAAATGTGGCAAATAAGGAGTAGATGCATGTTGACAGCCTCTAATGAAAAATAAAAAAGTTGGGATTTCAAAATGTTGGTCAATTTAGATGAGTTTCTTTTTCAAAATAACTAGTGAATTACCTGTGCGATGCCCGGGGGAAAAAGAACAAAATCGTTGTCGCCGTCGTTGGTGTGTCGTCTTACTGGTAAATCCACACGTTGATCTTGATATGAAACTCTTAATAATAATATCATAATAAAAAATAATTGTATTGTTATAATTTTTAACTTGAAAAGGCTGTAGCATTCAGAAAGATAAAAAAATAAAATAAAATTTTGTAGGATGAAACGTTTAATTGTATCGAGTAACCTTCACGTCCAATTGCAAAAGTGATAAATAGAATAATGTCAATGTAAAAACAATTTAAATGTCATAATGTCAAAACTGCTCACAATTAATAATTCACAAATAACATGATACAATTCGGTGTTCCAGCAAAATATCTCTGACAAAGCATTTAATGTGCCACTTACCTTCACATTGGAATTGGTCATCTCATCTAATGAGTCAGCTGATTTAAAATTTTGAATTTTGAAATATAATCACTCACCTATTTTAATGACTCAGCTATTTTTACATTGGAATTATTAAATATTTTAAATATTTTAAAATACGAAAAAAAACGGAAAATTAATTTTTTATTCAATTAATTTTTTCGATCTTTCTTTTAAAAATCGAAAATCAATTTTAATTTCTAATAATTTAAAACAAATGTGGTGGCAGACAAATCATTTAATGCGCCACTTACCTTCACATTGGAATTGGTCATCTCATCTAATGAGTCAGCTGATTTAAAATTTTGCATTTTGAAATGGAATCACTCACCTGTTTTAATGACTCAGCTGTTTTTACATTGGAATTATTAAATATTTTAAAATACAAAAAAAAACGGACAATTAATTTTTTTGATTTTTCTTTTAAAAATCGAAAATCAATTTTAATTTCTAATAATTTAAAACAAATGTGGTGGCAGACAAAGCATTTAATGTGCCACTTACCTTCACATTGAAATTGGTCATCTCATTTAATGAGTCAGCTGATTTAAAAAGTTGGGATTTCAAAATGTTGGTCAATTTAGATGAGTTTCTTTTTCAAAATAAAGTATTTTTATTGTATATTTGTATTTGATGGAAATAATCAAGTGTGAGTAGTAATAAAGACCTATATCGGTTAGAAATATTCCAAGTGAGGATTATATAAGTGCAAAAAAAAACATAAAGATAGAAAAAAAATCCTTTTTGGTCCTCAAGAAAAAACACGGGCCCAAATTAATCTTTAAGAACAAAAAGCCGACTTTGTGGTTCCTCTGAAATTTCAATTCTTTGAAATTGTTGTCCTTTTAAAATTCAAAGAAGACCAACGTTAGTCCCTCAAAAAGAACTAATATGGGTACTTTTTTTACTAAGCAATTAAAATAAGTTATGTACTTTTTATTGAGGACCCAAAAATGTATTTACTCACACACAAAAATCCTATACAGCTTGGGTCTTAATGTTGTATATAGAAATGTAGTGTCGATCCACTTATTGTGATTTATCCTTTGGCTCATTAATAAATATTT
This sequence comes from Gastrolobium bilobum, assembly GCF_033153095.1. NCBI lineage: Eukaryota > Viridiplantae > Streptophyta > Magnoliopsida > Fabales > Fabaceae > Gastrolobium > Gastrolobium bilobum. The sequence continues at coordinate 4,693 of NW_026896687.1, read as the reverse complement.
CATTTGCAAAGAATTTTGTGCTCCCTCCTACCATTCCTAACAATGGTTTCAGAGCAAAAGTATATTTGTATTAAAATCTGAGTTGGAAACGAATTGATATTGCATATCAAGTAACAAAAGGTAAGGATATTTAGAAGTTTGATATAAATTTCCTTCTTGGATTATTTACAAAATGCTAGGTGTCTAACCTTAACTAGTATTAATTACATTTTATCTTTAAAATAATATTATGATGATTAATCATCATAATAATATTTACAAAAGGTAACCATCTATCTCTTCACTGCTTGGGAAGCGATTTGATTAGACACTTAAGCATCAGTTTTCTTCATAATGACCTTGCAACGTCTTGATTTTGTTTTTAATCAACTTCTTCCATTCTTTGACACGTGTCTCATTGGTTTCTTTTCATCGTTTTACTTTCCATGGAGCTTTTACCTTTTTTTTTCTGTGTTAATTTTTCGATTTTTTAACCCTAATGATAGGTGGAGGGAAGCACCCTATTGCATTTCTTGTCTTTTGCCTCTTTGAATATAAGAGAAAATGGTTCTTGCTTCCATCTTCACTTTCACTTCTTCTGAAGCTTTATTCTTCTTTCTTTCTTTCAACACAATAGGTTTTGCTTGGTGGTGACTAGACTTCTTCGAGTATTTATTTTGCAGTATAAAGAACTTCTTCAACTGGTAGGTATCTTCATTCATATTTTTTTTTCGGTTTTCTTTCCCATGCTTCTAGGTTTTTTGCTGCCTTTCATATTGCTTCTTTTTGTTTGTTGTTTGCTTTCGTTTGGCTGGTTTTTAGTTTTATGGGTTTTCGGTTGGCTTTTCCTTTATGGGTTCATAATCTTTTAATTGCCCAAATAGTTCATTAGGTGTTTGACAAATTTGTTGTGAGCATATCTTTTATTCTTACTTTAGAATGGTAGAGAGTAGTGATTCGACTACTAGTTTAGCACAATTAACCCCACAACCAACTATATGGCTGAAACACATAGGAGGGGAATTGGTGGGAATTTATTTGTGCATTTATGTCAAGACATAAGTTAAAGGAAAAAGTTCAAAAATCCCCCGATGGTATTGCTCTGAATCACTTACACCCATGTTTTTTTTTAATCACTTAACCCCATGTAATTTTTTCCCTCCACATCCTTACTTTACATTGTTAGACTTAACTAAGTATACCTATTTTATCCTTCTTGGAAAGAAGAAATAAAGTGATAAAAAAGAAATAAGGATCAAATAGTATGAAAACCTAGAATACATAATAAAATAGACTAAAAGAAAAAATAGAAAAAAATCAAATGTGTCTAAATAATAAAATAGAATAAAGACAAAAAAATATAAGAAAAAATAAGGTAAAAAATATTAAAAATCACAACAGTAACAGAAAGACTATATTAAAAAAAATGCTCCAAATGAAAAAAAAAATTATGAAGAAGAAAAATAGAAGCAAAAACTTAAGATAAAAAATAAAATAAAAAAGAAATGCAACAAAGAGAAAACAAAATTATGAGTTTTTAATATATTTGGTTTTATTTTTTATTTTATTTAATTTTGTCCTTGAACTATATTATTCTTTTTTATTTAGATATGTTTGGCATTTTTTTCTATTTTTTTTTCTATTTTTTTTCACTTTTTGGTCTATTTTATTCTTAATTTTTTTTTTAGCCTTGTGTCTCCCCATCCACAAAAGGTTTTCGTAAAAGAAATTAAAAAAAGAGTGAGATTAAAATATTGGTATAAAAAATACCAAACATATCTAAATAAAAATGATAAAATAGATCAAGCATAAAAAAAAATAAAAAAAAATAAAATAGAATATATTGAAAATTCTTAACTCTGATTTTTTTGTTTTACTTTTTATTTTTTTAATTTTTTTCTTCTATTTTTTTGTTTTTAGTATATATTTTTTTATTTAGACTATTTTTGTTATTTTAGTTTTTTCTTTCACTTTTTATAATTTTTAATATATTTGATCTTATTTTTTCTTCTATTTTTTTGTCCTTACTCTATTTTTTATTTAGACACATTTGGTCTTATTTTTTTTTATCACTTTATTTTCCTCTTCAAAGAAGGGTAAAGTAGGTATATTTAGTTACGTTTCTAACAGTGTTAGGAAGGGGTGGGATGAAAAAAATCACAGGGGATTAAGTGATTAAAAAAAGCATAGGGATATAAGTGATTCAAAGCATTAGCGTAGGATTTTTTTGAACTTTTCCCTAAATCAAAATTTAACTTCTACTTGGATTTCGTCTATTTACACAGAAATATAAGCTATATGGAAGAGGTTTTTTTTCTCTCTGGTATACCTCTCCTAATTACTTTTTTGAGGCGAGTCAGCCTTCGGATATTCCCACAAGCTTTAATTTTCTGAGTCGGCTATGAGACTAATCATAGGTAAAGTTACTCGCGCCCTTCGCAAAGATGTATTTAGGAGAGGAGGTATTTAGGTTCTAACTTCTAGCACACTTCCTTTTAGTTACGATGCTATTTGTGTAATTGTTACCTTCAAATAAGGTGGGGGAAAGTGTGATAATCCATTTGATTAGAAATTAGCATGGTTAAGGAACCTCAATTTTTCCAAGCTTAATTCTAATTCATGATTATAAGGTCCTCATGTACGCATTGGCGGACCTGTATTGGTGCAAGTGTGTGCAAGTGCGCACATAAATTTTTGGAAAAAGTAAAAGTAAAGTATATTTTGGATCCTTAATAAAAATCACAGGGCCCAATTTAATCTTTGAGGAAGAAAAAATAGTTGACTCACGGTCCATTTGAATTCCAAAATAGACCCGGTTAGTCAAAATTGTGGTCTCTCTTAAATTCAAAGAAGACCTACATTAGTCTCTTAAAAAGACTAACTTGAGTCTATTTTGGAATTCAGAGGGATCACAAGTCAATTTTTTTTAAAGGTTTAAATTGGGTCCCATAATTTTTTTGAGGTCCCAAAAAGTACTTTATTTTTGTAGTAAGATCAAGTTTTTTTTATATTCTTTTGTTTTTTAATATATTTTAAAAAAAATTTGGGGGCACCGTTGCCGAATCCACATCCCTAAATGTGCAGACATAAATAAGATTTCTTGGGTCCGCCACTGCATGTAGTGATCCTTAAAATCTCAAAAAATTTCAGAATAACCAACGAATAACCGTCTACCATTGAAGTTAGGAGGAATTTTAGTTGGTTCACTTTCGTTTTTGGTCTTAAGCAGTTTAGTTTTAAAATTCGTAAGTTGGTCTATAGACCTTCGATTTCAGTGATTCCAAAGCTTTCTGAAAGCTTTGCCTCTCTAGTTCATACGACAGACAAGAGTAAGCTCTCCTGCTGTCTAAATTTTTTTGAGAGTTATAACTGTTTAACGGTTGCATGTGATTTGCGTTGTCTGCTTCAAAACTGAACTGTAAATGTTTTTCTTGCCTGAATTAAAAGACTCAAATACAATTAATAGTACAACTCTTGGATGCATATAGGGGTTTTTAATGAAATGAATAATAATAATAATAATAGTAAAAAAGATTAAAATAAAATACAATTAAAAATATTATAGTTAAACAATTAATAGTACAACTCAAATACAATTAATAGTACATTCTCATAGGAGCTTTTATCTCTTTTTTATTATTAAAAAAAATCCTTTTATAATTAAAGTTTTTATAAAATTATGTTTAGCTAAATTTTGACTTATAAGAAAAAATTAAAAATAAAAGCTCCCAATCACACATACACGCACACGCACACACGCATATATATAATCACACACACGCACACACATGCACACGCACACAGCTACTGTTCAGCGAAATCCCAGAATATCCGGATATTCCTCGGGACCATATCCGGATATGCAATATCCGGATATCTCACTGTCATATCCGGATATGCAATATCCGGATATACAGATTCACATATCCGGATATCCAATATCCGGATATCTGTTCGACAAATATCCAGATATTTCACGACAGAATGCAGTTTCTGCATTTTCGTGAAGATATCCCTTAAAGGTTCCCTTTTTACCGATTTTAAACATCTAAACATGCATTTCTAGGCGTGTTCAACATTACCCAACAACAAGTTATCATCTTTTAGTCATTAGATGCATCAAGGTACCATTTTTAAGCATTTAAACTCAAGTTAAAGGTTGGTACACATACCCCAGCTCAAAACAGAAGGAAAGGTTGCCCTTTGGAACTCACAATCAGTCTCAAGCTACTGTCACAAGAGGATGCACGAAAATGGTAAGAAAGTTTGACCCTTTAGCACAAAAGATCAACACTAGGACCACCAAAAACCAAGACAAGGCTTCTTTCAACCCAACCACCAAGGTCAGCCCCCAAACAAACAAGAACAGTGGCTGATCACTCAAAAAAATGGTGTCTTCCAACCTCCCAAGGCTCACTCAAACAAGAACAAGTGTTTAGGAAGAAGGTTTTAAGAAGAAACAAGCATAAAATGATCACAAAGTCTCAAAATGGAGAAGATGGCAGAACAGTATAGGAGGTCAGCCACCAAGGAGAACTCATGCTGGTTTTCTGTTACCTAGGGTTGTGAGCCCTTAAAGGTGTATAAATAGCCAACTCACACTTAAACACACAATATTAACTTTAATTGCTGCGCTTAGCATTTTAATCCCAAACTTTGGATTCTGAAACTACATAATTTTCTAAGATTTATCATATTTTTCTTATATTTTTCT